>NC_056743.1:2609990-2839990 GCF_019279795.1 Protopterus annectens | reverse complement strand
CTGTAGGAGACTGAGGCTAAATGCTCTGTCCCTGTACTATCTGTATAGCATAGGTGTTTATGACCCTGGATTTTCCTGGTCAGGAACATGTCTGGTCTCTCCAACTGCTGCATGTGCTTGGCAAGGTACATGCTGAAGGGGACACTGTACTTGATAATGGGTCTGATAAGGGAGGAGTACAGGGATGTTATGACCTCCTTGTTCCTGGATGAAATACCCTTACTTATGAGGTGGGCCATGTAGAAAGCCTTCTGTACAACGGAGGCAACATGATGGTCAAAAGTCAGGTTGCTATCAACCTGGGTGCCCAAGTCCCTCACGACTGATTGCGTGCTTAGTACATTGTTATTAATGTGATAATTAGTGGGGACACACCATTTTTCCCAAAGTGGATAATGATGCATTTCTTGGCATTCAGTTTGAGGCCATGCTTTTGGCACCAGTCATCAGTTCGGTTAAGGCCCTCTTAGAGGAAATTCACATCACTAGGGGGAATTTATAGTACTGCCCACTTTGCAGTCATCTGCAAACTTGGTCAGCCACAGACCACTGGTTTTGGCTTGCACCTCAGAAAAGTATATCCCAAACAGTAGAGGCCCCAAGACCGATCCTTGAGGTATGCCGCTTGTTATGGGTCTACTACTAGAGGTGGCTTCCCCTGTTTTGACTGAGTGGGTTCTATCAGTGACCCAGTTAGCTTACCCATCTGGTAACATATGGGTTGATGCCAAGCTGGGAGAGTTTATCTGTTATGCCTGAGTTGGAAATAGTGTTGATGGCTTTGGCTAGGTGAGAGTAGGTAGTGTGCACTATCTTGCCCTCATCCATGGCTTTGGTGACTGTTTCGAAGAAGGCGATCAAGTTTAACAGGCATGATCTCCCTTTGACAAAACCAAGCTGTGGATCAAGCGTTTGGAGGTTGCCATTGTCCTTGTTTATAAGGTCCTTGATAATGTGTTCCATGGCCTTGCAGATCAGGCTAGTTAGTCTGATGGGCCTGTAATTGCCTTGGTCAGTGGATGCTCCTCCTTTGTGCAGAGAGATGACAGTGGCTGTCCTCCATTGTGCTGGGACGAAGCCGGTGCACAGGCTTTGGTTGAACTGGGTGCCTACTGGTGCTGAGAGCTCTTCCTGAGTTCATGTAGGACACAGCCAGGGATTTTGTTTTTTTTTTTTGCTCTTTTTTTTTTAGGGGGGGGGGCGCAAGGCATGGATTTGGTGGATTGCGACTGGCTACATTACTGTAGCAAGACATTCGTCGTCTTATAGTAATGTGAAGGTCTGTGCTTTAAACCGCAACCACTTCAGAATCCAGGAAAATGTCTAATTCTCTGATTCTGGACATTTTTGTAAAAAGCCAGAAAATCAGAGTCTCTGACTTTGAAACCAGATATAGACATTAAACTGATGTCAGCAGGTTTGAGAAGGTAATCACGTGTTGTACACACTTTACAGTAACTGTACTTGTTTTTAATTTTACATGGAGATAGTATAACCCATTGTCTATCTAGCTTGACCGTTCATTCCTACATCAGTGGGGCAAGTGCTGATCAGAGTGGGCCTGCCATTTCATTTTTAGGCCCTAAGCCCACCCTTGGTGGTTGACATGACACCTGCATTATGAAGCCTTCCCCATGCATGTGTGTTTTCCACAATTACAAGTGGTGTCACCACCCATTTGGTAGCTCCAAGTACAGACACCTGGTCCTAGCTCTTTTGATGCAGTGGAGGCTTTTACTTGCTGGGTGGTGAACACTGACTGGAAACTCTACTCCCTCCCTCCATCTCAAAGTGGATGAGCTGACTTCAAACCACCCCCTCCTCACTTTCATTTTGTCTTTCTTGACACTTGGGGTGCCTAGGTTGTAGGTAATGCGTTATTTCATTAGCCACAGACAGAGGGTAACCATGTAGCACAGTTTCTATTTTATTAACTTTTACTTCCATACATTCCAATTAGAAATGTGTACAGGTGTTCAGATTATTTTGCAGATGGGTTATACAGGACACGAAGTATAGCTGAGTGATAGTTTGCATCTTTATCTGTGCATATTTAAACTGATGTATTATGCATTTCCCATGATGGGTAATTAATATAAATATTAACAATTCAGACCCTAGTTCAGAACTGTAGATTGTGAGTCTGACAGTTCCCTTATTATCTTTGAATATAAATATTAACAGTTCAGACCCTAGTGCAGAACTGTAGATTGTGAGTCTGACAGTTCCCTTATTATCTTTGAATATAAATATTAACAGTTCAGACCCTAGTGCAGAACTGTAGATTGTGAGTCTGACAGTTCCCTTATTATCTTTGAATATAAATATTAACAGTTCAGACCCTAGTGCAGAACTGTAGATTGTGAGTCTGACAGTTCCCTTATTATCTTTGAATATAAATATTAACAGTTCAGACCCTAGTGCAGAACTGTAGATTGTGAGTCTGACAGTTCCCTTATTATCTTTGAATATAAATATTAACAGTTCAGACCCTAGTACAGAACTGTAGATTGTGAGTCTGACCGTTCCCTTATTATCTTTGAATATAAATATTAACAGTTCAGACCCTAGTGCAGAACTGTAGATTGTGAGTCTGACAGTTCCCTTATTATCTTTGAATATAAATATTAACAGTTCAGACCCTAGTGCAGAACTGTAGATTGTGAGTCTGACAGTTCCCTTATTATCTTTGAATATAAATATTAACAGTTCAGACCCTAGTACAGAACTGTAGATTGTGAGTCTGACCGTTCCCTTATTATCTTTGAATATAAATATTAACAATTCAGACCCTAGTGCAGAACTGTAGATTGTGAGTCTGACAGTCCCCTTATTATCTTTGAATATAAATATTAACAGTTCAGACCCTAGTACAGAACTGTAGATTGTGAGTCTGACAGTTCCCTTATTATCTTTGAATATAAATATTAACAATTCAGACCCTAGTGCAGAACTGTCTGACGGTTCCCTTATTATCTTTGAATATAAATATTAACAGTTCAGACCCTAGTGCAGAACTGTAGATTGTGAGTCTGACGGTTCCCTTATTATCTTTGAATATAAATATTAACAGTTCAGACCCTAGTGCAGAACTGTAGATTGTGAGTCTGACCGTTCCCTTATTATCTTTGAATATAAATATTAACAGTGCAGACCCTAGTGCAGAACTGTCTGACGGTTCCCTTATTATCTTTGAATATAAATATTAACAGTGCAGACCCTAGTGCAGAACTGTCTGACTGTTCCCTTATTATCTTTGAATATAAATATCAACAGTTCAGACCCTAGTGCAGAACTGTAGATTGTGAGTCTGACCGTTCCCTTATTATCTTTGAATATAAATATTAACAGTGCAGACCCTAGTGCAGAACTGTCTGACGGTTCCCTTATTATCTTTGAATATAAACATTAACAGTGCAGACCCTAGTACAGAACTGTAGATTGTGAGTCTGACCGTTCCCTTATTATCTTTGAATATAAATATTAACAGTGCAGACCCTAGTGCAGAACTGTCTGACGGTTCCCTTATTATCTTTGAATATAAATATTAACAGTTCAGACCCTAGTGCAGAACTGTAGATTGTGAGTCTGACCGTTCCCTTATTATCTTTGAATATAAATATTAACAGTGCAGACCCTAGTGCAGAACTGTAGATTGTGAGTCTGACAGTTCCCTTATTATCTTTGAATATAAATATTAACAGTTCAGACCCTAGTGCAGAACTGTAGATTGTGAGTCTGACCGTTCCCTTATTATCTTTGAATATAAATATTAACAGTGCAGACCCTAGTGCAGAACTGTAGATTGTGAGTCTGACAGTTCCCTTATTATCTTTGAATATAAATATTAACAGTTCAGACCCTAGTGCAGAACTGTAGATTGTGAGTCTGACCGTTCCCTTATTATCTTTGAATATAAATATTAACAGTTTAGACCCTAGTGCAGAACTGTAGATTGTGAGTCTGACAGTTCCCTTATTGTCTTTGAATATAAATATTAACAGTGCAGACCCTAGTACAGAACTGTCTGACGGTTCCCTTATTATCTTTGAATATAAATATTAACAGTGCAGACCCTAGTGCAGAACTGTAGATTGTGAGTCTGACAGTTCCCTTATTATCTTTGAATATAAATATTAACAGTGCAGACCCTAGTACAGAACTGTAGATTGTGAGTCTGACAGTTCCCTTATTATCTTTGAATATAAATATTAACAGTTCAGACCCTAGTGCAGAACTGTAGATTGTGAGTCTGACGGTTCCCTTATTATCTTTGAATATAAATATTAACAGTTCAGACCCTAGTACAGAACTGTAGATTGTGAGTCTGACGGTTCCCTTATTATCTTTGAATATAAATATTAACAGTGCAGACCCTAGTGCAGAACTGTCTGACGGTTCCCTTATTATCTTTGAATATAAATATTAACAGTGCAGACCCTAGTGCAGAACTGTCTGACTGTTCCCTTATTATCTTTGAATATAAATATTAACAGTGCAGACCCTAGTGCAGAACTGTCTGACGGTTCCCTTATTATCTTTGAATATAAATATTAACAGTGCAGACCCTAGTGCAGAACTGTCTGACGGTTCCCTTATTATCTTTGAATATAAATATTAACAGTGCAGACCCTAGTGCAGAACTGTCTGACGGTTCCCTTATTATCTTTGAATATAAATATTAACAGTGCAGACCCTAGTGCAGAACTGTCTGACAGTTCCCTTATTATCTTTGAATATAAATATTAACAGTTCAGACCCTAGTACAGAACTGTAGATTGTGAGTCTGACCGTTCCCTTATTATCTTTGAATATAAATATTAACAGTGCAGACCCTAGTGCAGAACTGTCTGACGGTTCCCTTATTATCTTTGAATTGTTTCCTGATCTGGAAGTATCTCATCGCTTCTAGTTTTAGTAAGAGCTGTTTGACCATGTGAGTCAGAGACCTTTCAAAGTTGGTTAGGTACTGGCCAGGCATCTGTCAGGGTAGTGTACTTTTGTTTCTGTTAGCTTATCGATAGTAGCAGTAGTGCTGCTGTGTGGATGGAAGGTGAGTTTTATTATTTATGTTCTGCGGCTGACATGATGTTTTGGCCATTGGATGCTGCCTCCAGTGGGTTGTCCAGTAAATTAGTAATTATTTTGGGCTTTCATGTAGTCATTGAGGTGGGTCACTAATTTTGAGCAAAAGAAAAACAACTGTAATTTTCACATTCCTGCAGTAGTTCAGTTTCCCATGAATGAATGGAAGTATGTACTAGCTAACAGCAGTAACTTGCACGTTTAACCTGAAGAAAGTGCTTTGCATCCTACTCATTCCAGGGAGGCAGGTTAGTAGAGTTTGTATAACCTCCAATGGACTCTGTACATGAGCTGCTGTAAGCAGAAAAGAATTGCTTTAGAGCTCAGAGAGGGGGGATGCTTGACATGTAGCACTAAGATTTTCATAGCTATTGTGGTGGGTATAGTAGGGGAAGTACTAGTGAGGTCACCACTGTTGTGTGGACATGTACCAAGAAGCCTGTAGCTTTTATGGTGTGTGACTTCACTTGTCTGTGTTGAGACTTGCATTGATAATCCCACGAAGGCTTGACCCACAACACATCCAGGTAGAACAGTAGGTAATGCAGCTTGTTACAGCTCTCTTACTAACACTTAGCATTCTGCATGATATTAATATTAAGAAAAAATGGTCCACTGAGGTAACCACTCACCCATGAGTCCATCTTTGTGGTCTTGGATTACTGTTGTGACAGCTAGGACTGACTAAGAAAATAAAAAAAAGTGGCGACAAAACAAACCAGATAATCTACACTGTGTTATAGCTGAGAAAAAATGCCGTGGCAGCTCGTTTTAAACCTTTTATTTAATACAACACAATAGGTAAAACCAAATGATTAGCCCTTTCATCCGCTTTTGTACCCACTCTTGGACTTCATCAGATAAAAAACATTTAAAAATGCTGGTTTTAAATCCTTTGTCCTGAACTAGGACCGATTAAAAACTCGGTATGAAGTACTGTTGATAGTGCCCTTACAGTTCTTCTTATGATGTCATCCTAGGTGGAGTGATGACAGAGTCGGCAGTGAGCTGGCAGCACGTCTGGAGTCATACAAAAATAGCACCTTCATAGCTTCTGCTTCTTCAGGCACATGAGCAAGTCTGATTTTCCTACTTTTTATTAGGAACTGAAATCTGGCATTTGGTTAGCTGTTCGTATTACTACTGGCTGATGCTGTGAGCCATTTTAATTCGATTTCTCTCAGGATCCTAAAATAAATTATAAGAAATCTGCAGATAAATGAACAATACAGTTGCCTGACACAGGGTGCGATTTATGCTATAAAATGTCCATGTAGGCTGTTTTACATTGTAGAAATTAAACTTTGTTTTTAATTAAATTACAGGAGCATATTAGGAACATCTGAAACAAAAAAAATAGTAGTAGCCCACTTGCTAGTCAATTTTTCGAACAGGTTTTGGAGCAGGTTTGTTGGAGCGTGACATCCAACAAAATCATGAAGAAAGTTTTGTACTCTGTTGTATCTTTCGGCTTTTCCCGGTTAGGGGTCGCTACAGCGGAACTCTGGTCCGCTAATGATTGGCAGTAGATTTTTACGTGCCGAGTTGCCAGCTCTGACACACAACCTTTAACGACGGTATGCCCATTCATGCATGTCTGTACACAGAAGACGCTTTAGCTGAGAATCGAACAGGACAACGTCTTACTGTGAGGCGACAACGCTACCACAGCACCACCACTGCAGTAGAAAGTTTTGTACTCTGAGTTAATTTAAATTTAAAATTTGATACTGTGACATCTTGTGGACTGAATTGTGAATGCATTTGGAAGTTTATTTTTGACATTCTAACTGGAGTTGTGGCCCCGATTCTTTAACTCTTGTGTCAAGTGTGTATTATATTCAGTTGAGTTAACTTATTTAATTAGGTTATCCCTTCCTTTTATGCTTCTCCTGTACATAATGAACCACAAACTCCGGTAATACAGCTTCCAAACTTCACTGAAACTCGTAATCCACAAATACGGTGAAGTGCTTTCATCTCCACCTGTAGACATCATTAGAACCGTTGTGAAAAGAAAACATCATGTTAAAAATTCAGAAGTGACACACCTGCAAAGTGCTCCAGTCAGCATGTCATGTGAAAAGGGCTAGGATGCCTTATAAAATAACTTTAAAGGGCCTTAAAGGGCACTCAGTATTAGCAAGTTAAATGAAACCCAGCTGAAACATAAAATAAAAATGCAATGTAATCTGCTGATGTACAAAAAATATGTACATAAACAGAAGATCTTAATTCATTTGCATGCCTGTTTTCATGTACATGTGTTTTTTAATCCTCTCTGGAAGGCTAGCAGTCTAAGGTGCTGGCTAGCAGTCTAAGGTGCAAAGGGAGTGCCTCTTTTACACTGGTCATTTTTGTCATTATTATATAATTTTGTGTGAGTAGGTAATGCATTAAAGTTTTAAATGATATGGAACAGGTAGAGAACAGAAAAAAGCCAGTAAGGGTGGTGGTGAAGCAAGCCCTGGAAGTGTAGGTGCTCACTCTGTGGTTTGGTCAGACATGTATGTGTTCTTACATTCTGTGGTTTGGTCAGACATGTATGTGTTGTTACATTCTATGGTTTGGTCAGACATGTATGTGTTGTTACATTCTGTGGTTTGGTCAGACATGTATGTGTTGTTACATTCTGTGGTTTGGTCAGACATGTATGTGTTCTTACATTCTGTGGTTTGGTCAGACATGTATGTGTTCTTACATTCTGTGGTTTGGTCAGACATGTATGTGTTGTTACATTCTGTGGTTTGGTCAGACATGCATGTGTTCTTACATTCTGTGGTTTGGTCAGACATGTATGTGTTGTTACATTCTGTGGTTTGGTCAGACATGTATGTGTTGTTACATTCTATAGTTTGGTCAGACATGTATGTGTTGTTACATTCTGTGGTTTGGTCAGACATGCATGTGTTCTTACATTCTGTGGTTTGGTCAGACATGTATGTGTTGTTACATTCTGTGGTTTGGTCAGACATGTATGTGTTGTTACATTCTGTAGTTTGGTCAGACATGTATGTGTTGTTACATTCTGTGGTTTGGTCAGACATGTATGTGTTGTTACATTCTGTGGTTTGGTCAGACATGTATGTGTTCTTACATTCTATGGTTTGGTCAGACATGTATGTGTTCTTACATTCTGTAGTTTGGTCAGACATGCATGTGTTCTTACATTCTGTAGTTTGGTCAGACATGTATGTGTTCTTACATTCTGTAGTTTGGTCAGACATGTATGTGTTGTTACATTCTGTAGTTTGGTCAGACATGTATGTGTTGTTACATTCTGTGGTTTGGTCAGACATGTATGTGTTGTTACATTCTGTAGTTTGGTCAGACATGTATGTGTTGTTACATTCTGTAGTTTGGTCAGACATGTATGTGTTCTTACATTCTATGGTTTGGTCAGACATGTATGTGTTCTTACATTCTGTGGTTTGGTCAGACATGTATGTGTTGTTACATTCTGTGGTTTGGTCAGACATGTATGTGTTGTTACATTCTGTGGTTTGGTCAGACATGCATGTGTTCTTACATTCTGTGGTTTGGTCAGACATGTATGTGTTCTTACATTCTGTGGTTTGGTCAGACATGTATGTGTTGTTACATTCTGTGGTTTGGTCAGACATGTATGTGTTCTTACATTCTGTGGTTTGGTCAGACATGTATGTGTTGTTACATTCTATGGTTTGGTCAGACATGTATGTGTTCTTATTGAATCTCGTTTACGCTGCCATGCTGGGCACATGACTGAAGCAATTGATTGTAGGGTAGATTAAAGTGTCACTCTGCTTTCGCAATAGGGAAAATCTTTTGTGTCCTTAGACAATTCCATTTCTTGTACCAAAGTGCCAGAATTGCTAATAACTGTTTATTCTGATAAACCCAGTAATGATGTTAACTGTATGTCTTTGAATGCCTTAGAGAAAGCCTTGTAATTATTTAGGCATGTAATGAAGAGGAATGGGACAGGGTTGCAGCCAGAATTAGAACCTAGGGTAAGCACCCTGGCAGTTAAGGTGGATAAAGGGGGAAGTGCTGGTTTGATGCAGCATTTCTTCCCCTATGGGGGGGGGGAGTGGTGGTTTGATATAGCATTTCTTCCCCTGTAGGCACAGTAGTGGAGAATGAGTGCCTGAGGGACAAACTAAAGGAGTGAGGGCAGGAGGATAATGCCAGTGGGGGAGTTGAATCTGCCAGGGGAAGAGAAACGCACTGAGAGCAAGAGATGACTAAGGTAGTATTTCTGGACTGCAAGAATGTTCTGGACTTTATCCGATGTGAGTACATGGTCAGAAGGAGCTGTTCATTGAACCTGATCCAGTTTTGTGACCGACAGGTAAACTTGATAAGGGATCTACCTGGACTTCAGCAAAGGCTGGTAAGTAAACTGAATGCCTTGCTGTTTGTGCCAAAAATAAGGAACTAAGTAGATGGATGATTGAATGAAAGGACACAGGGTTGTGGTAAGAGAGAGAATGTCAGGAAGGTGACCTACAGTAATTTTAAACAGTCTGCAGGAATGCATCATGATTTCTTTATGTAGTTCTGTTCTCTCCCACAGTTGGCAAGGCGCTGGGGAGGGCTGTGTAGTGGACAGAAGGCAGTGGCATGCAATGGGCTGTCTGTAGTGGGCCTTTCCTCACTCTGCCAGGGGCATTCCCTTCCGTCAGCCCTACCACTCCTTATGAATCATGGTAGGTGGTTTCTCAGGTTTCCAACAGGGAAACTGCACCTACCCAGGGTGCTCCTAAGAGTTACAACTCTCCCACCCCATCTGAGGGGTGAGAATTCCATTCCTTTTCCTTTCTTCCTCTGCTTCTCTTGCTTCTCTGATACGAGTCACACTAATTGAACTCCAGTCACTTGCACAGGAGCTGCATCCTCCTGCAGCCCAGAGCCAGGTGATTTTAAAGAGGGCCTTTAAGGCAGATAAAAGTAACTTATTAATGAAAAGACTCAAAGACTGTAATGTGACAAAGAGCTTTACGAAGTACTTTAACAAATAGTTCAAATAATATCAGCTAGGGTAAATTGAAGTTGGTATTGTCTCATGCAGTATCACAAGGGTTTGTAATGCCATCATTCTTATTTGCTTTATTTATGTTATGTTTTTCCCAAATAAATTTAATCTTTTATACAGATGGCACAGTTCTTTTGAATACTGACAAAAGCCTTTCCCATTGTTGTATAAAACAATTTTTTAAATACCTATGGAACTGGTTAAGTCATCGTAAGTCAGTGATTAACACCACTTTATCAACTGCAATAAGTAGTTTGCAAGGAGTGGAGCAAAGTCACTGCACTGAAATCCAAGTCCAGTGTTAAGGTCACACTAGCACTACTGAGTGCTCAGCATACCTAAGCATTTGGATTGTTAATGTCACATGAGCACCACTGAGGGCTCAGTATACCTTTGCAGTTGGATCGTTACTGTCGCACGAGCACCACTGAGTGTTCAGCATACCTAAGCATTTGGATCGTTACTGTCGCACGAGCACCACTGAGTGTTCAGCATACCTAAGCATTTGGATCGTTACTGTCGCACGAGCACCACTGAGTGTTCAGCATACCTAAGCATTTGGATCGTTAATGTCACACGAGCACCACAGAGTGCTCAACATACCTAAGCAGTTGGATTGATGAATATCCAAACAGTAATACCAGGAGTCTTAAACTAGTTAAAACCTTCTTACAAACTAAGGGGAGCAAGAAGAGCCTGTAGAACATACTCATCTGTTCTGTAAAAAGTGTGTTGTCAGTAGTCGCACTCATCTGTTCACTACATTCATTCATGTAGAACATCAGTACAGCACAGCACCTAAGAGTTTTGTAGGTTGCACTCATCTGTTCACTACATTCATTCATGTAGAACATCAGTACAGCACAGCACCTAAGAGTTTCATAGGTCGCACTCATCTGTTCACTACATTAATTTGTGTAGAACATCAGTACAGCTCAGCACCTAAGAGTTTCGTAGGTCGCACTCATCTGTTCACTACATTCAGTGATGTAGAACATCAGTACAGCTCAGCACCTAAGAGCTTTGTAGGTCGCACTCATCTGTTCACTACATTCATTCGTGTAGATTCTACACGAATGAATGTAGTGAACAGATGAGTAGAACATCAGTACAGCTCAGCGCCTAAGAGTTTCACAGGTAGCACTCATCTGTTCACTACATTCATTCATGTAGAACATCAGTACAGCTCAGCACCTAAGAGTTTCGTAGGTCGCACTCATCTGTTCACTACATTCATTTGTGTAGAACATCAGTACAGCTCAGCACCCAAGAGTTTCGTAGGTCGCACTCATCTGTTCACCACATTCATTTGTGTAGAACATCAGTACAGCTCAGCACCCAAGAGTTTCGTAGGTCGCACTCATCTGTTCACCACATTCATTTGTGTAGAACATCAGCACAGCTCCAGCACCTAAGAGTTTCGTAGGTCGCACTCATCTGTTCCCTACATTCATTCGTGTAGAACATCAGTACAGCTCAGCACCTAAGAGTTTCGTAGGTCGCACTCATCTGTTCACCACATTCATTCGTGTAGAACATCAGTACAGCTCAGCACCTAAGAGTTTCGTAGGTAGCACTCATCTGTTCACTACATTAATTTGTGTAGAACATCAGTACAGCTCGGCACCTAAGAGTTTCATAGCCAAGTACTAAGCTAGCTGCTCTTGTACACCATGTTGAGCCTTGCCATTTTACCTGCAAAGGTGAGAATCTGACCTTGCAGCTAGTGGCTGTGAGGTAAACACCTAAACCAGTATGTCAACCTCAAAACAGTCCCTTACATGGATTCAAGTCCTCTACCTCTTTTGCTTTTATTCAAAACATATTGATTAACACATTGAGGCATTCAGGAGGTTGTAAGATTAATGCCAGTGATATCACTTGTCCATTACCTGCTAAACTCATCATCTTTCAGACCTTTAAATGAAGGCTAATACCCACCTTTGGCCAGCAAATTAGAAAGTGTATACCTTTACTGAGATCTACCTTACTCCTTGCAATCAGAAAAAACTTATTCTCCAGAGCAATTGAAACATATTGACACTTGAAGTAATATTACATTTAGTACCTTTTGGAAACAGCAAACCTAATACTTACAACTTCCAAGTGCAACTGCTTTTCAGTCCCAGGTTAAACTCTATGGAAATGTAGCACTAATGCATTTAAGAGATAAATGAACAGTCAGCTGTATTATTGTATTGCATTCCATTGAAATTTGCACAGAATGTGAATCTGTAAATTTAATGTACGTTAGATTTGTGTGTAATGGAAGAGCATTAATAAGAAAGGTACAATTACATTACTGTAACTATACAAAAAAGGATGAATGTCATGTCTCTAACATGCATTTCAGAGATTGTGTTTGAAGATAGATTTATTGATGTGATTACATATATTTCTCTAATGTAAAGATTTATGTACGTCACTGGCTCATATTAATGACTATGATTGCCATATCGTTTGTGTTTTCAGCTGCCTAGGGTCTCAGGTCATGACTGAAAAGTCTCCATTTCACTTACCTGGTTAACATTTGAAAGAAATACCTAGTAGAAAGATTCATGAGACTGAGGCAGGTAAAATATATGAGCAGAAGCTAGCTCTCTTCTCACCTTAGGGAAGAGGTGACAGTGGGGATATGGCTTTAGTACATGAGATCTTTTTAAGAACATGTGAAGGGGTCATCTTGAACAGGGAGCATGGGGAGGGGGACACGCAGCAGATTGTGTCAGGGAGTGAAACTCCTTGGATGGCTGGAAATATTTTATCACAGAAAAGGTGGCAGAGTCTTGGAATAGGCTGCTAGAACAGTTGAAGTTGAGGGACTCCACGGGGGCATTCAGTCAAATGTGGGATCAGTGGAAAACAGATGAGAAAGGTTGAGATGGAGCAGAGGTAGAATAGTAAATGCACTTAAAAGGGCAGATTAGATGGGCTTGTTGCCTCCCGCTATCAGGTAACTTTAATTTAAGGTAAGCGGTAACTGTGACTTCACATTTTCCTTCTGTATACTGCTAGTGCAGTTCATGCCTTCTCCCAGCACCAGTTATACTGCATGACCCAGATGCACATTAAAACAGTATATACCCCATGTTACCATCCGGTTCCGTCTGGTGTTGTACCCCCTGTTACCTGTGGGTCTTACTGATGTTACCACAAGAAAGGGGTACCCTGGACTTCTTACCTTCAGATAGAACTGCAGTCCATCTGCCACTGACCTGACTTTGTATGGTATGGCTGGAGAGTTTGAAAATGGATGTCTGACAACTTGGTCAAGCTAACATGAGGTACTGAAGTGACCTTTTTAGGCCCTGTCTTCCTGCAGAATGTCACCTGTTCCTTTTTAATGCAGTCAGCGTCTGTTGACTTTCATTTAATGTCCATGTAACTGTCTGCATTTTCTGGCTTACCCTAATACCAAGCTGTTAAAACCAAAGAAAAACCCATCTGGCAACCTGCCAGACATAGAGCACCCCATCTGCACTGTACAGTGCTCCATGACCATTGCGTATCTCTCACAAACTTCTTAGGGCCTTGTCTCTGTATTTCACCATGTCTCAGGTCACAGACAGTAGTACATCTATCTTAGCCAGCCCAAGAGTCTTATCTGGGTAGATGCCGGAGTGTTTTAAGGAATGTCCCACTTTCCATATAGAAGCTTCTCCCTGATAACATAAGGAACAGAAACAACCACCTGTGATTCAGAAAACTACTTTTTTGAGAGATATAGTGAGCGAGTTCTGACATAGCAGTTATTTGAGCAGCACACGTAAGACTTCTTTATGGGCGACCAGTCAGTTACCCGATTATACCTCAGACCTCTTTCTAATCTCTTTTGACCTACCCTGGCTCCCTAGAATTGAAATTGAAGGAAAGAGCTGCTTTCACATTAATTTAACCCAAGATATATAGCCTTACTGTAACCATGCGTGTTCTTCTAAGAGCCATTGATCTGAACAACAGATAATTTAAACATGTACATATAGAACATTAACATATCTGAATTGTACATTGTAAGCAGTCTTTGAAAGTTCTTTCTGTAATTTGTCAGTCTTTTTTGTTGTTTAAATGCATCTATGTTGATGACCACTGTGTACATTTTAATAGACTGTTACTGGTCAGTAGAGTTTGCTTACTGCATTGTGCACAGTTGTAGTTGAAAAGGGTCAGTGAACCTTTTCTCCCCAAAAAAGACAAAGTATTGCCTTGGTTCAATTTTCATCATTGTAAAACTAACGTCATGCAATGCATCCTGTATGAATGCATTGAATGTATTTATTTCTTTATGTACTAGATGTGGACATTATTTTTACAACACTTGGAGTCAAGAAAAAAAATATAGTCTAGAAGAATATTCAGTCTGCATTCACAGCAGCTAAGTGAAGGGTAAAATTGTAAGACAAGAAATGGATGTTCTTTTAGTGTACACACTACTCTGGAGAACTACAGCAAAACAGCAAGATGTACTTGTTGTTAACGTACATTAATCAACAAATTGTGTGCAACAGTGCTGTGTATCATTGTAGTAAACTAATGTGCTGTATGGCAAGTCAGCACTGTGCATCATTGTACTATTGTGCTGCGTGATAAGTCAGCTCAGTGTACCATTGTAGTAAACTTGTGTGCTGTATGATAAGTCAGCACTGTGCATCATTTTAGTAAACTAATATGCTGTGTAAGTCAGCGCAGCGTATCGTAGTAAGCTAGTGTGCTGTATGATGTCAGAGCTGTGTATCATTATAGTAAACTAGTGTGCTTTATGATAAGTCAGCACATCATTGTAGTAAACTAGTGTGCTGTATGATAAGTCACTGGTTCTAAAGTTGAAAGAAAGGGAATAATGTGATGCCCGTTGTAGAGGAGCACTGGTGGAGCAGTAATTATCCTGTGTGCAGATTTGCCAGTGATGAAAGTTTGCCACGTGGCCAGACTCTCAGAGCTATGCCTGTCCCAAACATGGGCTCATCTTGATGTTCTTCGTGTTTCACTGTTGCAGTCATCACATTTGGGTTATCCGCCTGCAGGTAGCCCTCAGTCGGCCTGAATACCAGAGTCTTGGGATTTCTGCGTTGGATGCTGTCGCTTCTTCCATGACGTCAGGACGTCATGGGTATAAAAAATGCAGCCGATGCCATTACATCAGTCTTTCTTGCCATGCAGTGTCCAAAGCAGAAGCAGATGTCCTTCAAGAATGCAACTGCAGTCATAACATATGGGTTGTCCTGCCTCAGGCAGCCCTCGGTCGGCCGAATTCCAAAGTCTGGGTCCGGCGCTGGCTGGTGTCGCCTCCTCTCCGACGTCACCACGGCTGGAGTATAAAGGCATCGGCCGATGCCATCTTCTTTAGTCTTTCTTGCTGCGCGGTGCCCGAAGCAGAAGCAGTTCGCAAGTGCTGGTCGGTCAGCTCCTGTGTTTTCAGTACCGAAGTCATCTAAAAGCTAAGTACCCCGTTGGGGAACATTTATTCTTGCCTCAGCCGATGTCAGAACAAATTGAGAAAGTTAATAATTGTTTGTCTTGTGGTAAACAAATACCTCATAAGGACTTCCATTCTCTCTGCCTTCCTTGCCTGGGCCCAGACCACAACGTCTCGGCCTGTGCTGCCTGTGCCTGCTTTAATAAGCGCACTCTCAGGTGCTGGGCAGAATTCGCTGAGGACTTTTTCGGTGAATCTTTTGCGTATATCATGCCGTCGGATCAACCGACTACCCAATCTGCTATGAAACGCAAGGACCGGGACCGACATCCTCGGCCCGCGTCCACTACCGATGCTACTCCCAAACCCTCTGCTAGTGTTCCGGTTCCTTCGGACGTGGTAAATCTACCGCTCCAAGCCGACGACACAGCGTTAACACGACCTTCGGTCTCGGAGATCTCTCCGGTGCCGGTTGTTGATTTTCCTCCGGAAACCGAAGTTCTGGATCTACCCGACACCATTTCTGTGGACAAGGTTACGCCTGCACGTGGGGCTGCTAGGCCTCCTGTATCCATGTCCATCAAGGCCTTTGCACGTGCTAAGGCCGCCAGTCAGGCCAAGGCCCATCCTAGACCTACTGCCCAGGCCCCTTCTTCTGATAAGCAAATCATGTCTCTGGCTGCTGATCTTATTTCCCTTATCAGGGGGTCTCAGCCTCATCCGGAGAGGGGTTCTCAGCCACCTGCAGAGAAAAGGCCCAGAACTGAGCAGGCGGATGACCTCTCTTCAGATGAAGCCTCTGGGGATTCTGAGCATTCTGATACCCAAGAAGAATCCTTCCAGGCCTACGAGGACTCTGATGCTGAGGAATCAATTCCCTCTGCCTCCCCTCCAGAGGATTTCTCATTTGGTGAAGTCCTGCATTCCATGAGGGAACATTTTCAATGGCAGGGTCAGGAATTCTCTGACTCCAGGAAAAGGCTTCGTACCTTCCTCAAGCTTCCCCAGCATAGGCCTTTAGCTATTCCACCTGTTATGGATGTTTTGGATGATGTTTTCTCTGACTCCAGTGCTAACCTTGATTCTCTTCCTCCGGCTCCTGTCAAGCCGGACAGATATTATAGGGTCCCTGACACCCACAAGCACCTTTTTAAGGCCCACTCTGTGGATCTAGAAACTATTTCACAGGGCCCCAAGGGAGTGGCTACTTCCTCTGCCAAAAACCCACTGCCAGCAGACAGGGAAGCAAGGTCCCTGGAGAGATGGGGTAAAAAAGTATATACTTCTACTACCCTGGCCATGAGGCACTAAATTGCCTTTTTCACATGTTTCAGTACCAGGATTTTCTCCTGGATGATTTACAGAAAAAGTTAGCCTCTCCTGAGCCTATTGATAAAAAGGCATTGCAGGATCATATACATAACACTCAGCAGGTTAATAACCATTTTCTTCAGTGTGGTTATGATGCACTGGAAGCTTCATGTAGGGCAGCTATGACTGGGGCTGTGATACGTAGACATGCTTGGTTAAAGGATCAGTCTTTGCCTGACCATGTTAAAGTCAAGTTACTTGATGCACCTTTGGAAAAACAGAAGCTTTTTGGTGCTAATGCACAGGATGTATTGAAATCCATAGAGGAAAAAGCAAAGTCAGTACAGACAGTCAAGGATTTCCTTCAGGTTCAGCCACCCAGATTCAGCAGAAACTGGCCCTCGAAGAATTGGTCCTTCCTCGGCTCAGACAAGTTTCAAAGGGGAAAAAGCAGACGTGGCTGAGGTAGAGGGCAATACCGAGGATCTTACAGGGGACGCCAATGGCAACCTCCAAATCAAAGAAGTGGTACAGACAGTTCAGCTGCACCACAAGGACAATCGCAATGACTTGATTTTCATTCCGCCTACAAAGGTTCAAAGAGAAGCACCCTTGGGCGGAAAATTATCCTTATTCTCACAAAACTGGCATATTTTAACCAAGGACAACCGGATTCTGGATTTGATAGACAAAGGTTACAGATTCCACTTCCACACATTACCAATAAGACAAGGCATGCCAAACCTGCCACATCATCAAAGGGCAGAGGCACTCTCTCAAGTTTCCAAGCTGTTAAGTATAAAAGCAATAGAAAGGGATGTCCTTCAAGGATGCATCTGCAGTCATAACAAATGGGTTGTCCTGTCGTCAGGCAGCCCTTCGGTCGGCCGGATTCCAAAGTCTGGGTCCGGCTTCGGCTGATGTCGCACTTCACCCGACGTCATCTCTGCTGGTCTTCGGGTATAAAGGCATCAGCCGACGCCATTTTCCTCAGTCTTTCTTGCGCGTGGCCCGAAGCAGAAGCTGTTCGCAAGTGCCGGTCGGTCAGATCCAGAGATTACTACTACCGAATACTACTTGAAGACTTCTAAAAGCTAAGTACCCCGTTGGGGACTCTTTCTTGCCTCAGCCGATGTCAGAAAAAGTCAATAACTGTTTAACTTGTGGGAAACAAATACCTCATAAAGATTTCCACTCTTACTGCCTGCCTTGCTTAGGCCCAGACCACGACGTAGCAGCCTGTTCGGCCTGTGCTTCTTCAACCGGCACGCTTAGGCGTCGGTCGGAGTTTGCTGAACAGTTTTTCGGCTCAGATTTTGCGTACATTATGCTGTCAGATCCTCCGACTACCCAAATTGTTAAAAAACGCAAAGAAAAAGACCGACACTCGTGGTCCGCGGTTTCGGCCGAAACCACGGTTAAGCAAGCCGCGAGTGTCTCGGTTTCAGCCGAAACCGAGAAAACCAGTCAATCTTCAGCCGAATCCATGACTACTACTGAGGCTCCTGCTACCTTAGTTGAATCGGCCTCAGAAGTTTTGCCTACTACTGTGGTTCCTAGTGATTTATCAGACACCATCCCTTTGGATGTCTCTACCCCAGCACGTGGTGCTGCAAGGCCTCCTGCAGCCATGTCTATTAAGGCCTTTGCCAGGGCTAAAGCAGCCAAAACTGTTAAATCAGTGCCTGTTAAGCCCCCCCTCACACAGGCCCACTTCTAGTTCACAAATGCTTACTCTGGCAGAGGATTTAATATCCTTAATTAGGGATCCCAATCTCACCCAGACAGGGCCTCTCAGCCCCAGAAAAGAGACCTAGAGCAGAGCCCCGAGCCAGTGTCCTCTGATGATTCTTGGATGACTCAGACATTACAGATCAGCCAGAGGCTCCTTTTTCTACTTATGAAGATTCTGATGCTGAAGAATCCATTCCATCTGCCTCTCCACCAGAGGAATTTTCCTTTGGGAAACCTTACATGCCATGAGAGAACAATTCCAATGGCAGGGACAAGATTTCTCAGATTCAAGAAAAGGCTTAGGACATTTCTGCACTTACCACAACATAGGCCCTTAGCTATACCTCCAGTACTGCCTGTTGTGGATGATGCATTTAATGATGTTTGCACTGCTCCTGATACTTTACCTCCAGCCCCTGCCAAACCAGATAGATTTTACAGGGTGCCAGACACTCATCACCACCTATACAAGGCCCCACTTGCAGATCCTGAGACTATATCCCAGGGGCCTAAGGCAGTAGCTTCGACCTCAGCAAAAAACCCTATTCCTTCTGAAAGGGAATCCAGGTCCTTAGAGAGATGGGGGAAAAAAAGTTTACACCTCTGCTACTCTTTCAGCTAGAGCTTTAAACTGTCAGTTTCATATGATCCAATACCAAGAGTTTATGCTTGATCAGTTAACTAAGAAACTGTCCTCTGATGACTCCTTAGATAAGAAATATGTTTTAGAAATGGTGAATAACATTCAGCAGGTTAGTAACCATTCATTAAAATGTGGCTATGATGCACTGGAGGCTTCATTTAGATCAGCCATGACTGGCACAGTGATAAGAAGGCATGCATGGTTGAAAGAACAGGTCTTGCCGGATCATGTTAAAGCAAAGCTGTTAGATGCTCCTATGGATAAGGCCAGTCTATTTGGTACAACTGCTCAGCAAGTAATGAAGAAAATGGAAGAGAAGGCAAAATCTGTACAAACAGTTAAGGATTTCTTACAGGTTCAGCCCCCAAGGTTTAGCAGGAACTGGCCTGCCAAAAAATGGTCCTTTCCAGACTCCTCAAAATCTCAAAGAGGCAGGAATAGATGCTCTAGAGGCAGAAATCAATCCAGAGGAGGTGCCTACAGAGGACGACAGTGGCAAGGCAATAACCGAGGCACAGACACAACCACTGCCACTGCTACAGGACAATCACAGTGACTTGGCTCTGACACCGCCTACCAGGGAGCAAATAGCAGCACCTTTAGGCGGAAAGTTAGCCTTATTTTCGAAAAATTGGCACTATATCACAAAAGACAAGTGGATTTTGCAAACCATAGACCGAGGCTACAGGTTCCACTTCCACACCTTACCAGTAAAAAGAGGAATGCCAAACCTACCTCCAAATCAAAAAACAGAAGCTCTAAAGCAGATAACGCAATTAACAAAGATGAGAGCTGTGGAAAGAGTACCAATAACAGAACAGGGCAAAGGATTCTACTCCAGACTCTTCCTAGTACCAAG
The DNA here is from genome assembly GCF_019279795.1 of Protopterus annectens. Lineage (NCBI taxonomy): Eukaryota > Metazoa > Chordata > Ceratodontiformes > Protopteridae > Protopterus > Protopterus annectens. Next base: position 2,819,928 of record NC_056743.1, on the reverse strand, counting down.
AAAAGAGAAAAGTTGGAGACCTATTCTCGACCTGTCCGTCTTAAACACATACATCATTGTCCCAAAATTCAAAATGCTGACCCTACAGCAACTTCTTCCCATGCTGGGCAAGGAGTGTTGGCTGGTAACTCTAGATTTCAAGGAGGCATACCTGCACGTCCCCATACGACCAAATTGCAGAAGATACCTCAGATTTCTTGCAGGATCAGAGCATTATCAATTCTCAGCATTGCCCTTTGGCTTATCTACTGTGCCCAGAGTATTCACAAAATGCCTGGCATCAGTAATCGCTCACTGCAGGCTACAGGGAATCCAAATTTATCCATACCTGGACGACTGCCTGTTACAAGCGGACAACAAAAGCAAGCTGACAACAGATTTACAAAGAGTCATTTGCTTACTACAAGCCCTGGGATACACAGTCAATTTACAAAAGTCAAGACTGATACCATCCCAAACAAGAACATTCTTGGGTGCGGAATTGGACACAGTAAAACAAATTGCATTCCTAACTGCAGAAAAACAAAAACAACTCCCTCTTTACTTCTTGGCATTAACAAAGCAGAACAAACTAACAGCAAGAAAAGTACTGCAGGCCTTGGGCTTGATGGCATCATGCATAATCTTGGTCCCACATGCCAGACTGCATATGAGAAAGCTACAGTGGTACCTAAAGAATTTATGGTCTCAACACAGGCACAGCTTAGAAACCGAAATCCCACTAATCCCATGCCTGAAACAGGAGTTCCTATGGTGGGCTCAAGCATGCCAGTCAAACCCAGGCTTGCCCTTCCACAACTTTCAAGCAAGCCAAACCATCACAACGGATGCCTCAGACCTAGGCTGGGGGGCGCACATGTTGGACAAATGCATACAAGGATTGTGGACTCCAGACCAGCTGCACCTGCACATAAACCAAAAAGAAATGCTGGCAGTAAAACTAGCAATCCAGAAATTCAGACCATTCCTCAAAGAAGGCCATTTAATGATAAGGACAGACAACACCACAGTCATGTGGTACATCAACAAACAGGGAGGCACTCATTCATACCCCCTATGCAGAATGACTCTGGACCTTTGGAATATGGCTCTGAGCTACAACTTCCAGTTACAGGCAATATTTGTGCCGGGAAAAGAAAACACCCTAGCAGACATGTTAAGCAGAACCACCTCGGATGCTCACGAATGGATGCTACACCCGGACATCTTCAAGGCCATCACAAAGAAATGGGGAATGCCACAAATAGACCTATTCGCATCCCCACTCAATCACCAGCTCAAAAAATTCTGCACAAGGACATACCACCCATTTGCATGGAAGGTGGACTCTCTATCCTTCAGTTGGAAAGGCCTGACAGCATATGCATTTCCACCTCTTCCTTTGATGCACAAGGTACTACTGAAAATCAAAGAGGAACGTCCAAGGATAATCCTGATAGCTCCGAATTGGCCAAGACAACACTGGTATCCATTGCTGAGGAGCATGTCTCAGGGGAGAATGTGGTTAATACCCCTGATGCCTTTGATGTTAACTCAGAACAACTACAACATCATGCACCCAAACCTAAAACCTTGCAACTGACTGCCTGGAACATCACATAGCAGCAACTAACCCAGACCTATCCCAAAGGGTTAAAGACATTATCCTTGAAGCCCACAGACCTTCAACAAGAAGGAACTATGCAGGAAAATGGAAAAGGTTTGTCATTTGGAGTACTGAAAGAGGAAAAGATGTGTCGAACATAGATATTGCTAACATCCTGGAGTACTTGGCAGAGCTTCTACATACAGGCCTGTCCTATTCCTCCATCAAGATACATGCATCAGCTATTTCAGCAGAATACAGCTTCAATCCACCTGTCTTTTCACATCCTCTACTCAGGCAGTTCCTCAGAGGGATCAAGAATGTAAAACCTCCTAGGAAACCACCATTACCAGCATGGGACTTGAACTTCGTGCTAGAAAAATTGACACTCCCTCCATTTGAACCAGCAGCAACAGCAGATCTTCAACACCTATCATGGAAAACTGCTTTCCTACTGGCAATTACTTCAGCAAGGAGGGTTTCGGAACTACAGGCCTTAATGGCAGTACAACCCTTCCTAATCTTCCATCAAGATAGGGTGTCCATGAGAACTAATCCTACATTTATGCCTAAGGTGGTATCCAGAGTGTCTTTAAACCAGGCAATCCACCTACCTACCTTCTTTCCCAATCCACAGAACAGGGGGGAAAGACTGCTGCATACCTTGGATGTACATAGACAGTTACGCTACTACCTGGACAGAACCAAAGGTGACAGAAAAACTGACCAGCTTTTAGTAGCCTATGCAACAGGAAGGGAAGGAAAAGCAATTTCCAAACAGACAATCTCCAAATGGATAGGAAATTGCATAAGATTCTGTTACTCCTACCATGGAAAACCAATTCCACAGAACATAAGACCTCATTCTACAAGGGCTACAGCCACTACCACAGCTTTCTTACGAGGAGTGGCTACCAAGGACATTATTGAGGTGGCTACTTGGACCTCCGTGCATACATTTGCCAAGCATTATAATTTACCTCTATACTCTAGATCCCGAGCAGGGTTTGCCACTGCTGTACTGCAAGGGATCCTAACTACACCATAATTCTTCATCCTCCTCCCCTAGTTTGGCTATGGTATTCTACCCATTTGTTATGACTGCAGATGCATCCTTGAAGGACATAGTACAGTTTTGTACCTACCATAAATGTAGATGTCCGAACAGGATAGCATCTGCAGTCAGGATTACCCACCCTCCTTCCCCTCTGTGGTACTCCTAGGGTATTTACCCTCCTAATAGCTAGCTGGGGGGGAGTCTCTTATGGTGTATTTGTTTGTATATATGTACATACATGCTTATTTTTTGTGTTTGCCTTCTACTATTTTGGAAACATTGGCATTTATCCAAAAATTTAGCTTTCCAAGAGGGCAACTGGCATCTGGGGCAAGAAACACTGAGGAAAATGTCGTCTACTGATGCCTTTATACCCGAAGACCAGCAGAGATGACGTCGGGTGAAGTGCGACATCAGCCGAAGCCGGACCCAGACTTTGGAATCCGGCCGACCGAAGGGCTGCCTGATGACAGGACAACCCATTTGTTATGACTGCAGATGCTATCCTGTTCGGACATCTACATTTATGGTAGGTACAAAACTGTACTTTCCTCCTCAGGAGCAAGGCCAAGGATTTTACTCAAGGCTGTTCCTTGTTCCAAGAAAAGAAAACAAATGGAGACCCATACTGGACTTGTCATCTCTAAACACTTTTCTCATAGTGCCAAAGTTCAAAATGCTGACGTTGCAGCAACTCCTTCCCATGCTGGGCAAGGGGTCTTGGCTGGTCACTCTGGACCTCAAGGAGGCATACCTGCATGTCCCTATCAGACAAAGCTGCAGAAGATACCTCAGATTTCTTGCAGGGACAGAGCATTATCAATTCTCAGCATTGCCGTTTGGCTTATCTACTGCGCCCAGAGTGTTCATGAAATGCCTGGCATCAGTAGTGGCACACTGCAGACTGCAGGGGATTCAAATATACCCCTACTTGGACGACTGCCTCATACAAGCAGACAAACAAACAAACCTTAAAAGAAAATTTGGACTGTGTCATGCATCTACTGCAGGCCTTGGGATACACGGTCAACATTCAGAAGTCAAAACTACTGCCATCCCAACAGATTATATTCTTAGGAGCCAACTTGGACACAGAAAACCAAATGGCCTACCTCACAGAGGAAAAACAGCAGCATTTACCAGAGTACTTCAGAGGCCTAGCAAAACTATCCCAGCTAACTGCAAGGAAAATCCTGCAGGCCCTGGGGTTCATGGCATCTTGCATCCTTCTGATACCTTTGGTAAGACTTCATATGAGAAAGCTGCAATGGTATTTAAAAAACTTATGGTCTCAACACAGCCAAAGCCTAGAGGACATAATCCCACTTATTCCATGTCTGCAAAAAGAATTTTTATGGTGGGCTCAAGCCAGTCAGCAAAACATAGGCATGTCTTTCAACAGACCTCAAGCAGGCCAAATGATTACAACAGACGCCTCAGACCATGGATGGGGGGCGCACATGGAGGACAGATGCATTCAAGGGCAATGGACCCCAAAGGAAAGACATCTGCACATAAACCAAAAGGAAATGTTGGCAGTGATACATGCAATCGAGACTTTCGAAAAATCACTACAACAAGGGCATTTACTGATAGACGGACAACACCAGTGTCATGTGGTACATAAACAAGCAGGGAGGCACTCATTCTTGCCCCCTCTGCAGACTAACAATGCTTCTCTGGGAAAAATCCCTGAGCTTGAGGATACATTTACAATCCTAGTTTGTACCAGGCAAGGACAATGTACTGGCGGACAATCTGAGCAGAAATTTCATGGATCCACACGAATGAATGTTGCATCCTCACATTTTCTCTCAACTGACAAGGATATGGGGAAGACCGGATGTAGATCTTTTCGCCTCCCATTTAAATCATCACCTGAAAAAGTTCTGCACAAGGACTCACCATCCTCTAGCCTGGAAGACGGATGCTCTCTCCTTCAGCTGGAATTCTCTAAAAATGTATGCATTCCCTCCTCTGCCTCTGCTGACCAAGGTGATACTGAAGATCAAAGCAGAACAACCAACAGTTATTTTGATAGCTCCAGACTGGCCAAGGCAGCACTGGTACCCATTGCTATTGACCATAACTCGGACCGAACCATGGCCTCTGACCCTATGGCCCCTGCTCCTAACACAACACAATTACAGGACTGTACATCAAGACCTGAAATCATTACATCTGACAGCCTGGAGGCTAACATGATTTCTCCTCCTAAATCTCTATCAAAAGCGGTCCAAGAAATCCTGCTGGAAGCACGCAGGCCTTCCACAAGAAAAACATATTCAGCCAAATGGAAGAGATTCAGCATCTGGAATGCCAACAGGGGTCAGGACACAGCATTATCGAGTATACCCCAGATTTTAGAATACTTGGCAGAACTACTTCATACTGGGCTTTCATACTCTTCAATAAAAATTCATGCCTCAGCAATCTCAGCAAAATACAACTGTGACCCTCCAGTGTTTTCTCATCCGTTGCTAAGACAGTTTCTAAGAGGAATAAAGAATATCAAACCTCCCAGAAAACAGCCAGTACCTGCATGGGACCTCAATTATGTGTTGGAAAAATTAACTCTTCCTCCATTTGAGCCAGCAGCAAGTTCAGAAATGCAATTTCTTTCATGGAAGACGGCCTTCCTATTGGCAGTCACATCTGCAAGAAGAGTTTTGGAGATACAGGCACTCATGGCAGTGCCCCCCTTCCTCATTTTTCATCAAGACAGAGTTTCTCTAAGAACCAATCCTACGTTCATGCCCAAAGTTATTTCCAGGGTGTCTCTAAATCAAGCTATTCACCTGCCTGCATTCTTCCCCAATCCTCAAAATAGGGGGGAAAAGCTACTGCATACTTTGGACATACACAGACAGCTACGTTACTACTTGGACAGAACTAAGGCCACCAGAAAGTCTGACCAACTGTTTGTAGCCTATGCTGCTGGAGTGCAAGGAAAAGCAATCTCCAAACAAACAATTTCAAAATGGATTGGACATTGCATCAGATTCTGCTATTCTTTCCATGGAAAAGATGTGCCAGCCAATATTAGGCCACATTCCACCAGAGCTATGGCCACTTCCACCAGAGCTATGGCCACTTCCACAGCTTTCCTAAGAGGAGTGGCAACAAAGGACATTTTAGAGGCTGATACATGGAGCTCCGTGCATACATTTACCAAGCACTACCACCTGCCCTTATACTCCAGATCCCGAGCAGGCTTTGCTTCGGCAGTCCTGCAGGCCATTTTAGCTACACCATCCTTATCTTAGATCCTACCACCCCCAGCTTGGCTATGGTATTCAACCCATATGTCAGGACTGCAGTTGCATTCTTGAAGGACATAGTACAGTTTTGTACCTACCATAAATGTAGATGTCCGATAGATATGCAACTGCAGTCGGATTTTCCCACCCTCCTACCCCTCTGTATCCTTCTATTTGGGTCCATACCCCTTTTCCCATTAGCTGGGGGTATTCCTATGGTGTATCTGTTTATTACTGTTGTGCATGTTTGGGATTATTTTTATCCATTTACCAAATTTAGCCTTCCTAGGAGGGCACCTGGCATCTGGGGCAAGAAACACTGAAGAAGATGGCGTTGGCTGATGCCTTTATACTCCAGCCGTGGTTACGTCGGAGAGGAGGCGACACCAGCCTACGCCGGACCCAGACTTTGGAATTCGGCCGACCGAGGGCTGCCTTAGGCAGGACAACCCATATGTTATGACTGCAGTTGCATATCTATCGGACATCTACATTTATGGTAGGTACAAAACTGTACTTTCGCAAGTGTCGGTCGTCCGCCTCCTGAAGTCTTTTAAAAGATAAGTACCCCGTTGGGGATCCTTTTTTCTTGCTCTAACCGATGTCAGAAAAAGTTAATGGTCTGGCCTGTGGGAAGCAAATACCTCACAGAGATTTTCATTCTTACTGTGCCATCTCTTTAGGCCCAGACCACGATGTTCCTCGCTGTCTGTTTTGTGCCTTGTTCAACGCCCGAACTATTAGTCGTCGGGCTATTTTTGTTGCTAAATTCTTCCACTCATTCTCCGTATTCCGAAATGACTTCGATAATCCATCCAACTACCGATCTTCCGAAAAAACATAAAGATAGACAGAGACAGAGCACATAGGCCTGTACTCAGTGAGGCGCCTTTGCAGCCCCTGATACCCACTCCTACAGATTCGCAGACCCCTGCTGAGACCCTTTCGGAGTCCGGTGTGTCGTGAGTTGCTTCTTTGACTATGGATCCTGTGGATGTCTCTGCCTTGGATGGGTCCGGAGCCGTTGTGCAGGCACCGGCTTCTGAGGGTGTATTCCAACCTTCTGATGTTCATATTAAACCAACATCTTCGTTTTTGACTAAAACTACTGTGTTTCTCAGGCCCAGAGTTCGCACTTCACCTAGAAAACTGACGACCAAAGCGTATGTTCAAGGTCCCATGCCAGGGAAACAAATGCTTAGAATGGCTGAAGACCTAATAACTTTAATTAGGGGAAGTCAGCCTTCCCCCTCTGAGACAAAGGATTGATTTTCCTTCTGATTCTACAGACCGTGAGCCTGAGCCTGATGACTCTGATCCCTTTGATTACCAGGACATTCCCTTATTTACCTATGAGGATTCAGATGCAGAGGATTCCATCCCCTCTGCCTCCCATCCAAAGGACTTTTCCTTTGGTGAAACCTTGCATACCTTAAGAGAGCATTTCCATTGGGAATGCCAGGACTACCCACAGTCCAAAAAGAGACTCAGAGAATTTTTAGACTTGCCTCAGCACAGGTTTCTAGCTATACCCCATGTCCTGGATATTGTAGATGATTTATTCTTGGAGTCCAGCCTTACCCCTGATACTGTGCCTCCAGCGGCCAGGAATCCTAACAGGTACTACAGAGTACCTGACTCCCACAAGTTTCTCTCTAAGAATCCTACTGCGGATCCAGAGACCATTTCCCCGGGACCTAAAGGCATTAAGGCTACAATAACCCTTTGGGCAGGGACTCTAGGGCTTTAGATAAATGGGGTAAGAAGAAATACACCTCTGCTACTCTTGCCATCAGGGCTTTAAATTGCCAGTTTCATATGTTAAAGTATCAGCAACATATTATAGAGGTAATTAAACAGAAAATGATGTTGATTCCTGATTGTGCAGAACATAAAGATTTACAAGAGTTAATGCATTCTGCTAACCAAGTTGGAAAACGTACTTTGCAATGCGGTTTTGATGCCTTAGAAGCATCTTGCTGGGCTGCTGTCACTGGGCCTGTTCTTAGGAGGCATGCTTGGCTTAAGGAACATGTCTTGCCAGACTATGTCAAAGCAAAATTACTAGATACGCCACTATATCAAGAACGAATGTTTGGCAATAAAGCAGAAGAAGTCCTCAAAAAGATGGAGGAAAAAGCTAAATGTATGCCAACTCTTAAGCATTTCCTACAGGTACAGCCACCTAGAGTCAGTAGGCATTGGCCTTCAAATAACTGGTCCTTTCCAGTCCCTCCCAGACCTTCTCAGTCCTAACCCAGGGGCAGCATACCATCACGATTACAGTCTCAGGGTATGCACAGATGTAAGCAATGGAATGCTCCCACCTTTAAAACAGGGAGTAGTAAGCCAACATCCTATGGTAAAATCTTACAATGACTTATCCTTAATTCTTCCAAGCCTTGCCCAAGTACTTGCACCCTTAGGAGGAAAACTTGACCTACATGCAAAAAACTGGGAGTACATCACCCAGGACAGATGGGTCTTGAACATTGTATCCCAGGGATACAGATTCTACTTCCACTCACTGCCAACCCCAAGCGGATGGCCAGACCTTCCCCCAAACCAGTGGGCAGAGGCCCAAAAGCAAGTACTGTCTCTTCTCAGTATCAAGGCTATTCGACCTGTCCCAGCAGAGCATAGGGAACAAGGTTTTTACTCCATACTGTTTCTGGTCCCCAGGAAAGAAAATTCTTGGCGCCCTATCCTGGATCTGTCTGTTCTCAACACCTTTCTGGTGGTTCCAAAGTTCAAGATGCTTACTCTCCAATAGCTGCTTCTTATGCTAGCCACGGACCCTAGACTTAAAAGAAGCTTATCTGCACATCCAAATAAGTGAATCTTGCAGGAAATATCTATATTTCAGAGAGAAAGGCCCAATGGTGCAGTGGGCAAGTTGCTTGCCTCTAATCTGCAAGGTTTGATTCTCACCACTGGAAAGAGCTTGCCTCATTGCAGATGTTTATTCACCGGGGTATTTACAAAATGCCTAGCTCCAGCCATTGCATATTGCAAGCAGAGAAAAATTCAAATTTACACATAACCTGCATGATTGCCTGATTTAGGCGGACAGTCAGGAATTGCTACTCCAGCACCTGACATTTGTAATGGGATACACCATCAATGAAAAGAAATCACATTAGGTACCAGCCAACAGATTGTATTCCTGGGAGCAAGCTTGAACACAACTTCCCAGATGGCATTCCTCATTCCAGAAAAACAAATGTATTTGACAAACTACTTCAGTCTACTTGCCATCAAAACCTAGCTATCTGCAAGAAAAATACTGCAAACCCTAGGGTTCATGGCCTCTTGCATTCTACTAATTCCATATGCAAGACTGCATATGAGGAAACTTCAATGGTACTTGAAAAGTCTCTGGTGTCAACATTCTCAGGACCTGGAAACAGTGATTCCTATCATTCCTTGCCTAAGGGCAGAGTTTATTTGGTGGGCAGAGTCCTGCTACCACAACAAAGGCCTCCCTTTCACTCTACCACCCCCCCTGCTGCCCAAACCATAAGAGACGCATCAGACTATGCGTGGGGGGCTCACATGGCAGGACAAGGTATTCAAGGCAAATGGAGCCCAAAGCAAATGCACCTGCATATCAATCAAAAAGAAATGTTAGCTGTACAGAATGCTCTGACAGCCTTCAAATGCATTATTCTTCCAGGCAAACTATTGATAAAGACAGACAACACCACAGTTATGTAGTACATAAACAAGCAGGGGGGAACCCATTCCTACCCACTCTGCAGGTTAGCCATGGTGCTGTGGGACACAGCCTTGAGCAACCAGGTGCACCTGCAAGCTCAATTCCTGCCAGGCAAACTAAATAAACTGGCAGACGATTTAAGCAAAAATCGAATGGACCTGCACGAGTGGAAACTGGAACCCAAATCATTCAAGCTGCTGATCCACAAGTGGTGGGCACTGGAGGTGGCCCTCTTCGCTTCCCCTCAGAACTTTTAATTGAGCAAATATTGCACCAGAGCTTCCCACAGCCAAGCATGGAAAGTGGATGCTCTGTCCTTTACATGGGAAAACCTCTCAATCTATGCCTTTCCCCCTCTGCCCCTCCTCTCGAAGGTTCTACTAAAGATTAAACAGGGCAAGCCAATGACAATCCTGATTGCACCAGACTGGCCACGCCAGCACTGGTACCCACCTTTGTGCAGTCTGACAGTGCTGCCACCATGGCACCTGCCTCAACCCCCCCCTACCTGCTGTCCCAGCAGGAGGGTGAGATTTTGCATCCTGTGTTACAAACCCTGAACCTAGCAGCCTGGTTCATCCCCAGAACCCTCAGTAAACAGGTGCTGGATGTCTTTCTGGAGGCAAAAGGCCTATTACTAGAAAATCCTATTCAGAAAAGTGGAAAAGATACTGTTCTTGGTGCCAGTCTCAAGGAATGGACACAAATGTGCCCAGCTTACCTCATGTACTAGATTACTTAACAGAAATGTTCCACAAAGGACTACCCTTCCCTTCAGTTAAGATTCATGCCTCTGTCATCTCTGTTCATTGTAATACTGAGCCACCCCTCTTCTCTCATCCTCTTGCCAAACAGTTCTTGAGAGGAGCCAGAAATTTAAGACCCCCCCCCCCCCCCAGGAGAGCTCCCACTCCAGCCTGGGACCTTAACTTTGTATTCGGCAAAAAACTTGCGCTTCCACCCTTTGAACCATCTGCTTCAGCAGAGTTAAAATTCTTCTCCTGGAAAATAGCATTACTCCTAGCCATCACTTCAGCAAGAAGAGTGTCTGAATTGCAGGCCCTTATGTCCGTGGAGCCCTTCATTATCTTTCATTTGTCACCCAAGAAACTTATTTTCCTGTGCCACTGTCGAGCAGAGCCACAGAGGTGATCCCCGGGGTGAATTTCCTATTTCCCATCCAGTCGTCAAAGCTAATGAGGAGCTTTGTTTGATATAGATAGGTAGTTTGTTCCAGAGTATGGGAAGTCTCTGGGACAGGAATCTATCTCTCCGGCATGTTCTGTTTATTGTGGTGACAAGGTTTAGGTCCCTAGAGCGTGTAGCTTGGAGGGATTCGGATTTCTTTAAGTGGAGCATGTCCAACAGCTCTGGGTTTGACATAGCTTTGTATGTTAGACAGAGATCACCTCTGAGTAGGCGATATGCGATGGAGTAAAGCTGGAGTTTTTTGAGACTGTCTGCGTAGGGCATCTGTTTGAGGCCGGTAATCCTCTTTGTGAGGTATTTCTATGGCCTTTCCAGTTGTTGTAGATGTCTTGTGAGGTACATACCAAAAGGGGCGTTGTACTCTATAATGGGTCTAATGAGTGACGAGTAGAGGGGAACAATGACCTTTTTTTTTCTGGATGAGAAACCTTTTGTGATGAGGTGTGCCATGTAGAAGGATTTCCTGACTACTGTGGCAATGTGATTATCAAAGAAGAGACTACTGCCCACCTGTGTCCCAAGGTCTCTTATCACACTTTCAGTGTTAAGTAGACTACCACCTATGCGATAGCTCATGGGTACAGAGTTTTTACCAAAGGGGATGACAATGCATTTTTTGGCATTGAGCTTGAGGCCATGGCTTTGACACCAGGCATCTGTCTCAGTGAGGCCCTTTTGTAGGATGTCCACATCATTAGGAGTTTCGATTATGGCTCCTAGTTTGCAGTCATCTGTGAACTTCGTTAGCCAAATACCTTCTGTGTTACCCTGTACTTCAGAGAAGTAGATACCAAACAGGAGAGGACCCAGGACTGAACCCTGTGGTACTCTACTTGTCACTGGTCTGAAGTCTGATTTGGAGTCTGCTACTTTCACAGTGTGGGTTCTGTCAGTGAGCCAGTTGGCAATCCATCTTGTGACATAGGGATTTATACCTAGTTTAGTGAGTTTATCTATAATTCCAGAGTGGGGGATGGTGTTGAAAGCCTTGGCAAGATCTAGATAGGCTGTGTGAACCACCTTACCCTTGTCAATGGCTTTGGTGACTGCTTCAAAGAAGTCTATCAGGTTTAGGAGACATGATCTGCCTTTTACAAATCTGAACTGGGTGGGGTCCAGAGTTTGGAGATTACCAATGTCTTTGTTTATAAGTTCCATGATGATACGTTTCATGGCCTTGCAGACCAGGCTCGTCAGGCTAATGGGATAGTAGTTCCCGGGGTCCGTGGTGGCTCCCCCCTTGTGAAGTGGGATAACCCTTATGTTACTAGATGAGTAACCAGTTGGATCACCAACAGAACACACACTGTCAAAATGGGTGACTTCACCCCCAGCATTAGATCCGTCACCAGTAGAGTACTACAGGGGTCTGTGCTAGGGCCCTTACTGGTTGGCTTATATTTCTCAATAGTCCAGGCCAAAGTAAACTGCCTTTGGCTCACCAAGTTTGCTGATGTCTGCAAACTGGGAGCAATCATCGAGTCACCCCAGCGATGCCAACATATTACAAGAAGGGCTAATACAAACAAATGATTGTTACCAAAGCCATGGTCTAAAACTAAATGCAAAAAATGCATTATTATTCCCTTTGGTAAAATGGAATTCCCTACAAATTACAGTATTGACAGCACACCACTGAGTTCCAACCCAGTGGTGTGAGACTTGGGAATACAGATTGATGGCAATCTGAGCTTTGGCCACCATGTTTCCACAGTTGTAAGGAAAGCCTTCCATGTTGTGCACCTCATAATTAAGGGCATAGCATCCGGGTCAAGAGGTGTTATAACTACATTGTACTCAACCCTCATCAGACCGCTATTAGAGTATAATGCACCCTTTTGCATGTACCTCACCAGACACCTGCATCATCTGGAGAGACCTCAGAGGTTTCTTGCTAAGAAAATACAGGGACTCCAAACCTTGACCTACATGGACAGGCTAAAAGCCCTGTCACTTTATTCTATATCTTATAGGCTGCTGAGGGTTGAGTTGTGCCTTGCCTATAGGGCGATCTCCAACCCTGCTGTAATGGAAATGCTGCACATCTGCAAGTCAAATGGCACAAGAATCACTCACTCTGTGGATCTCAACCTAGCTTGTGACATTAACAGAAAATGCTGGAGAGACAGATATGTCTCCCAGAGACTGTTGCTTCTGTGGAATAGAATTCCTATCCACATAAAACAGAGCTCCTCACTGACCCTTTTCAAACACAGCCTAGATAATTGCATGGGAGAATGGAAATTCCCCCCTGGGGTGGTACCCATGTCCCTCATGGATAGGGGTAGTTGGTGTTGATCACAGAACCTCTTTGCTCATAACTTTGTTCTGTGAACTACCCGAAAAGAACAAATGGGGTACTTGGAATTAACATGGTAGGCTTGTAAAGGCTCTAGGGCTGCTAGCCTAGTAACCTCCTGTGAACCTATGAAATTATGGTCAGCCCAGGACTCCCATTTCTCTCTTCAAACCCCAGTTCAGTCTGTCCAGAAAGACTCTACATTATGCTTGGGGGTACACTTTCCATCGAACTAAAAGTGTAATGTCTGCAGGCATCTTTAGACAAGCCAAAGCACACAAACATCAAGGAAATGTTAGCAGTGATTCATGCTTTGCAAACTCTACACCATGTATGGGCTCTGGACTCTTTACAAGTGGCTACAGACACCACCACAATAATGATGTATCTCTGCTTACAAGGGGGTACGTGATCATAGCCTCTTTGATTGGCAGTGATGGCCTGGGAGTTGGTGCTTGAACATTCTCTGATTCTTCAGAGCAAAACATTGTGGCAGAAAGACTCTGGAGATCCTGGATAGACCCTCATGAGTGGAAACTCAATATAGGTGTGTTTCAAGACTTGACTCAGATGTGAGGACACCTCTAGATCTGTGCGCCTCCTTGCAAAACAGTTAATTAGAAAAATTCTGTTCTAAACATCTTTGCAGTTAAGCATGGAGAAAAGATACTCTTATTTCCTTGGTTAGGAGTGTTCCCATATGCTTTTCCACCCTTTCCAATGATTTGGTTCTTCCTTCTTGTGGAACTGGCCAAGGGCAGTTGTCGCAAGCTTCCTCACAGACTGGATCTACTCACACAACACAGTTTGATATATCCCAACATCAGTCAGCTGCACTTGCCTGCCTGGATGGTTCAGTTTTGATTCATTTTAGGCACATTTTTCATGAGTATGTGCAGCAGGTTCTAAAGGAGGAAAGTGAACCTGTTACTAGAGAGGGTTGTGTTGTCACATGGAAGAGATTTTATAGTTGCTGCCTTGCTAATCACAGGGATCCCAAAAAGGAAATAGCACCTCTTATTCTCAAATATTTGTGTGAGTTACTTGAAGATGGCTTATTCTATGCTTCCATCAAGGTGGTGTGTCCTGCAGCCAATTCAGCTTGTTTGCCTATGGATCCCCCTAGTTTGTCTATGTGATTAAAAATGTTCTGAAAGGATTGTTACACACGACACCCCTCTCAAACAAATTTCTACTTCTCGGAATCTCTTATTCTAGAAAAGCTGACATTAGTTCCTCTTGAACTGGCCTTTCAAGCTGACTTGATGTTCATTACTTGGAAAACTGTTTTACTTATTGCTCTAACATCTGCAAGTTGAGTAAAGGCTGCGTTTTGTGAACATTATCTCAGGTGTTCATTACTTGGAAAACTGTTTTACTTATTGCTCTAACATCTGCAAGTTGAGTAAAGGCTGCGTTTTGTGAACATTATCTCAGGACTAGTGAAATTTATTGCAGGAATCATTGTTTGTTTTGATTCTGTCTCCATTTTATTTTTCCCACCCACCTGGCCAACTGTTGTATTCTTAAAACTTGGTGGCTTTTGAGTTGTCTCTCTCTACTATAAATGGGATATAGGACACTCCTCTCAGGCCCATTGTATCAGTTCATTTTATTGAATATAGTGGGATCATTTGGGAACCCCCTATTTTTCTTAACCTTGAATTATTTTCTGTTTCCTCCCTTTCTACTTTACTAAAAATACACTTCATTCACCTGATTTTACTGTTTTTGTGTCTCTTCTTACTTTATTTTGCTTTTACTGCCTGTTTTAGTGTTCAGTTGCATTTATTATTGGCTGTTATGTAACCTGATTAAATTGTATTTGTTACTCTAAGTCTTTCAGTTTTGGTTTAAGGACTTGAGCTTCATGACAGTTATTTTACATTAAGAAGGTTTGTGGTCTGCACTGTCGAGGGAGGAGAGTGTGGCCTCTCCCCTTCCAAGCTGGGATTTGCTGGTTAAAGGCTTATTGTACCTTTTATTCTAAGTGTCTTTGTTCCAGTTTAAGCAGTTGGGTCCCAAACCAGTTATTTTACATTATGATCTGTGGTCTAAACTGTTGTGGCAGGAGAGGATAGCCTACACTTTTCTAAGCTGCAAATTGCTGGTTGACTGCTCATTGTGTCTGTTATTCTGAAATTGTCTTAGTTCTGGTTTAAGCACTTGGGGTCCAAACCAGTTGCTTTACATTGGAAGGGTTGTGGTGTAGAGTGTTGCGGAGGGCAGTGTGGCCTATACCCTTCTAAGCTGGGAAGTGCTGCTGAAGGCTTATTGTGCCTGTTGTTCTAAGTGTCTTTATTGTAGTTTAAGCACTTGGGTTCCAAACTAGTTACTTTACATTAGGAAGATTTGTGGTGTAAAGTCTTTTGGCAGAAGAGGATAGCCTACACCTTTCTAAGCTGGAAATTGCTGGTTGAAGGCTTATGTCTGTTTTCTGAAGTGTCTTAGTTCTGGCTTAAGCACTTGGGCTCTAAAACCAGTAGTTTTACATTAGGAAGGTTTGTGGTCTAGACTTTTGTGCTGGTAGAGTATAGCCTACACCCTTCTGAGCTGGTGAATTGCTGTTTTATTTAAACTGTTTTTTGCTGTTATGACTATGATTTTATGCATTCTGAATTTCTAGTGCTACTGCATTTCATAGCATAGGCTAGATTCTGACTTGCTGAATTTAGTTTATCTCTTGAGCACTAAAACCAGCTCTTCACTGCGATTTATTTACATTTGCTAACAGGATAGTGTCCGACTAGGCAATGTTTTCATTGGAGACCCGGGGAGAAAAGCTCCAGTACAGCTAGAATTGGTTAACATTCCAAGATATTCTGAACATGAAAATTAGCAAAAATATGCAATTAACAAAAATACTCAGGAGAGGAAATAAAATGTAATATACTCCAGTATTGGTGAAAAATGCTATTAGCAATATCCATATGAACGTATAGTAAATGAACAGAGATGCATGGATTCAAATAGAGTATATGCAAGTCAGTTTGAAAGAGAAAAATGTAAGAGTATAAGCACTGGATGCTAAAGGTCCTGAAGAGATGTATGTGAGAGGGGAGATGTGAAGTGATAGGAGAAAGAAGCTGTATGTGAGAGGGGAGATGTGAAGTGATGGGAGAAAGAAGCTGTATGTGAGAGGGGAGATGTGAAGTGATAGGAGAAAGAAGCTGTATGTGAGAGGGGAGATGTGAAGTGATAGGAGAAAGAAGCTGTATGTGAGAGGGGAGATGTGAAGTGATGGGAGAAAGAAGCTGTATGTGAGAGGGGAGATGTGAAGTGATAGGAGAAAGAAGCTGTATGTGAGAGGGGAGATGTGAAGTGATGGGAGAAAGAAGCTGTATGTGAGAGGGGAGATGTGAAGTGATGGGAGAAAGAAGCTGTATGTGAGAGGGGAGATGTGAAGTGATGGGAGAAAGAAGCTGTACGTGAGAGGGAGATGTGAAGTGATGGGAGAAAGAAGCTGTATGTGAGAGGAGATGTGAAGTGATGGGAGAAAGAAGCTGTATGTGAGAGGGGAGATGTGAAGTGATGGGAGAAAGAAGCTGTATGTGAGAGGGGAGATGTGAAGTGATGGGAGAAAGAAGCTGTATGTGAGAGGAGATGTGAAGTGATGGGAGAAAGAAGCTGTATGTGAGAGGGAGATGTGAAGTGATGGGAGAAAGAAGCTGTATGTGAGAGGGAGATGTGAAGTGATGGGAGAAAGAAGCTGTATGTGAGAGGGAGATGTGAAGTGATGGGAGAAAGAAGCTGTATGTGAGAGGGGAGATGTGAAGTGATGGGAGAAAGAAGCTGTATGTGAGAGGGAGATGTGAAGTGATGGGAGAAAGAAGCTGTATGTGAGAGGGGAGATGTGAAGTGATGGGAGAAAGAAGCTGTATGTGAGAGGGGAGATGTGAAGTGATGGGAGAAAGAAGCTGTATGTGAGAGGGGAGATGTGAAGTGATAGGAGAAAGAAGCTGTATGTGAGAGGGGAGATGTGAAGTGATAGTAGAAAGAAGCTGTATGTGAGAGGGGAGAAGCTGTATGTGAGAGGGGAAATGTGAAGTGATAGTAGAAAGAAGCTGTATGTGAGAGGGGAGATGTGAAGTGATATGTGAGAGGGGAGATGTGAAGTGATGGGCGAAAGAAGCTAGCCAGGAGCGGTACAGGGGCAGAGCCAGTTGCATTGAGATAATCCTTTAGGCTTTTTTAAAATGAGGACAAGTTGGGATAAATTTGGATGCGTTTGGGAAAATTATTCCAGCCCTTAATTATTTTATGGGGATAGAGGGAGTCGTCATGGTAATTATGAGACTGGGTAACTTTTAACATTAGTCTGTTGGAAGACTTACGGGATCTGCAGTTGGAGTTGGATTGGACCAGGGTTGAGAGTGCTGGGCAGTTGCTGGGGTTGTGTATGATTTTATGGGCAGAGGTTAGTTGGTGTAGTGTTAACAGGTTGGGAAGTTCCAGCCAGTTGAGTTGTTGAATGGAGCAATGATGGGTTTTATGGGGATGATTGGTGGCGAATTTGGCTGTTTTGTTGTAGCAGGATTCTAGGTTACTGAAGTTAGCCTTGCGATACTGAAAGGTCTGAGGCATCCGTTGCTTTCAACTAACTATAAGTCCCTGTTTTTGCTCTTGTATTTGCATTCTGCTGTCTTTTTGAATTGTCTGAACTGTTTTTTGCCACATTTTACTGCATACTGTAGCATAGCCCATTTCCAGGTTTGCTGTGTTTGGGTCTGTTATGTAACTTTTGAGCATCAAATTTAAGCCATCTTTGTTGGCAAAAGCCCTTATGCACCATTGTGTGAGGAGAGTGCTGTCTGGGTCCCATCAGATAGAGGGTGGTTGGACTAGAGCTCAGAGAGAGAGTGTCCTTATTGGCTAGTTTGAGTTAAAAGTTTTATTTCTTGTTTTATTTAAGCCCTGCTTTTGTGCTTGTTTACGTATAGCACACCATCATGCACTTCTGCATAGCGGTGGTTACTGTTGTTGGTTATAGACGCAAACATTTTGCTTAACACTTTACGTGTGGCCCTCCAGAGGTTTTTCGTGGCCTTGCTCTACTGTCAAGTGGAACACTAAGCCTAGCCTCAGAGGTATCAGCACACCTCTTACCCCCTAGCCATTCCTAAGAGTGACCTGATGTCCTTCAAGAATGCAACTGCAGTCCTTACATATGGGTTGTCCTGCCTCAGGCAGCCCTCGGTCGGCCGGATTCCAAAGTCTGGGTCCGGCGTCGGCTGATGTCGCCTCCTCCCCGACGTCAGAGCGGCTGGGGTATAAAAGCATGAGATGACGCCATCTTCCTCAGTCTTTCTTGCCGCGCGGTGCCCGAAGCAGAAGTAGTTCGCAAGTGCCGGTCGGTCAGCTCCTGTGTTTTACTTATCCAAAGTCATCAAACAGCTAAGTACCCCGTTGGGGAACCTTTTCTTGCCTCAGCCGATGTCAGAAAAAACTGAAAAAGTTAATAACTGTTTGTCTTGTGGTAAACAAATACCTCATAAGGACTTCCATTCTTACTGCCTCCCCTGCCTTGGCCCAGACCACGACATCTCGGCCTGTGCTTGCTTCAATAAGCGCACACTCAGGCGCCGGGCAGAGTTTGCTGAAGACTTTTTTGGCGATAAATTCTCTTATAACATGCCATCGGAACAACCGACACCACATATTTCCAAAAAACGGAAAGACCGGGACCGACATTCTCGGCCCGTGACTTCCACCGACACCACACCAAAAACTACCGTGAGTGCATCGGTCTCTTCTGAGGCGGTTGTTCCACCGCTCCGGACTGACGACACCGCTTTACCGATCACACCGGCCCCGGAGCCTGCGTCTGTGCCGGTTGTTGATTTTCCCCCAGAAACTGAAGCCCAGGATTTGCCTGAGACCATACCGGTGGACAAGGTGACTCCAGCACGTGGGGCAGCTAGGCCCTCTATGTCTATGTCTATCAAGGCCTACACACGTGCTAAGGCTGCCAAGGCTAAGTCTCACCCTCCTAAAGCTTTACCTCAGCCCTCTACTGATAAACAAATTATGACTTTAGCTGCAGATTTAATTTCCTTAATCAGAGGCTCCCAGGCCCATCCTGACAGAGGTTCTCAGCCACCTTCTGACAAAAGGCCCAGGGTTGCGCATACAGACACCCTTTCTTCAGATGAAGCCTCCTGTGACTCTGATCACTCAGATACCCAGGAAGAGTCCTTCCAGGTCTACGAGGATTCTGGTGTGGAGGAATCTATTCCTTCTGCCTCTCCTCCTGAGGATATTTCTTTTGGGGAAATTCTCCACTCCATGAGAGAGCATTTTCAGTGGCAAGGTCAGGAATTCTCCGACTCCAGGAAGCAGCTTCGTACCTTCCTTAAGCTTCCCCAACACAGGCCTTTAGCTATCCCTCCAGTGTTAGATGTCCTGGATGATGTGTACTCAGATTCGAGTGCTTCTCCTGAATCTCTCCCCCCTGCTCCTGTCAAGCCGGACAGATACTACAGGGTTCCTGAAACACACAAATATTTATTTAAGGCCCATTCTGTTGATCTAGAAACAATTTCCCAGGGGCCTAAAGGGGTGGCCACATCCACGGCCAAAAATCCTTTGCCCTCAGACAGGGAAGCTAGGTCCCTGGAGAGGTGGGGCAAAAAAGTTTATACCTCAACCACTCTTGCCATGAGAGCCCTTAATTGCCTTTTTCATATGTTTCAGTATCAGGATTTCTTGATGGATGATTTGCAGAAAAAGTTAACCTCTCCTGAGCCTTTAGCTAGAAAGGCCTTGCAGGATTTGGTCCATAACACTCAGCAGGTTAGCAATCATTTTCTTCAGTGTGGTTATGATGCATTGGAAGCTTCATGTAGGGCAGCTATGACAGAGGCAGTCATTCGTAGACATGCATGGTTGAAAGAACAGGCATTACCAGATCATGTTAAAGTAAAGCTTCTAGATGCACCTCTGGAAAAACACAAGCTATTTGGTGCTAATGCTCAGGATGTGTTGAAATCAATTGAGGAAAAGGCTAAATCAGTGCAAACAGTCAAGGATTTCCTCCAGGTTCAGCCACCAAGGTTCAGCAGGAATTGGTCTTCTAAGAATTGGTCCTTTCCAGACACTGACAAGTTTCAAAGGGGAAAAAACAAGCGTACCCGAGGAAGAGGGCAATACAGAGGCTCCTACAGAGGACGCCAATGGCAACCGACTAGTCAGAGAGGTGGCACAGGGACATCCCCTGCTCCACAGGGACAATCACAATGATTTGACTTTGACACCGCTGACCAAGGCTCAAAGAGAAGCACCTTTAGGCGGAAAATTATCCTTATTTTCAAAAAATTGGCACATTTTAACAAAGGACAAATGGATTCTGGACATAATAGACCAAGGCTAAAGGTTCCACTTCCATACTCTACCAACAAGACAAGGCATGCCAGACCTGCCACAAAATCAAAGGGCAGAGGTATTCAAACAAGTTTCAAAGCTGATAAAAATCAAAGCAATAGAAAAGGTTCCTCCTCTGGAACAAGGCCAGGGATTTTACTCAAGACTGTTCCTTGTTCCAAGAAAAGAAAAGCAATGGAGACCTATACTGGACTTGTCCGCTCTAAACACTTTTCTCATTGTACCAAAATTCAAAATGTTTACGCTACAGCAACTCCTTCCCATGCTGGGCAAGGGGTCTTGGATGGTTACTCTGGACCTCAGAGGCATACCTACATGTCCCAATCAGACACAGTTGCAGAAGATACCTCAGATTTCTTGCAGGGTCAGAGCATTATCAATTCTCAGCATTGCCTTTAGGCTTATCTACTGCGCCCAGAGTATTCACAAAATGCCTGGCATCAGTAATTGCACACTGCAGACTCCAGGGGATACAAATATACCCCTACCTGGACGACTGCCTTATACAAGCGGACAGCAAGCAAGCCTTGACAAAAAACTTGAATTATGTCATTTACTTACTACAGGCTTTGGGATACACAGTCAACTTACAAAAATCAAGACTACTGCCATCCCAACAAATAATTTTTCTAGGAGCCAAACTAGACACAGAATCACAAATGGCTTACCTCACAAAAGAGAAGCAAGAACAATTGGCACATTACTTCAAAAGCCTAGCAAAGCTCACCCAGATGACTGCAAGGAAAATCCTGCAGGCCCTGGGTTTCATGGCATCTTGCATTCTACTGATTCCACTGGCAAGACTACACATGAGAAAACTACAATGGTACCTAAAAAGTTTATGGTCTCAGCACAGCCACAACTTAGAAGCAATTATCCCACTCATCCCATGTCTACAAAGGGATTTTTTTGTGGTGGGCCCAAGCAAGCCAGTTAAACAAAGGTATGCCTTTCAACAAACCTCAAACAAGCCAAACCATTACAACGGACGCCTCAGACCATGGATGGGGGGCGCACATGGAGGGCAGATGTATTCAAGGGCAATGGACCCCCCAGGAAGTACATCTTCACATCAACCAAAAAGAGATGTTAGCAGTAATTCATGCAATCGAGGCCTTCGGAAAATATCTTCAACAAGGCCATCTGCTAATAAAGACAGACAACACCACTGTTATGTGGTGCATAAACAAGCAGGGAGGTACTCATTCTTACCCCCTTTGCAGACTAACAATGACTCTTTGGGAAAAGTCCCTGAAACTGAACATACAGCTGCAATCCCAGTTTGTTCCGGGCAGGGACAATGTTCTGGCGGACAGTCTAAGCAGAAACATCCTGGACCCGCACGAATGGATGTTGCATCCAGACATTTTTGCTCAAATAACTCATGCATGGGGGAGGCCGGACATAGATCTCTTTGCCTCCCACCTCAATCATCATCTGAAAAAGTTCTGCTCAAGGACACACCATCCACAAGCCTGGAGAATAGATGCTCTCTCATTCAGCTGGAGCTCTCTAACAATCTTTGCATTCCCACCTCTACCATTAATGACCAAGTTGTTACTGTAGATCAAAGCAGAGCAACCGAAAGGCATCTTAATAGCTCCAGATTGGCCAAGACAGCACTGGTATCCATTACTAAGGAGCATAACTTGCACCAAACCGTGGCCCCTGCCTCAATGGCCTCTACTCTTGACTCAGCACAATTACAGGACGGTTCATCCCAACCTGCAAACTCTGCAGCTGACAGCCTGGAGGTTCCATGATTTCTACCCATATCTCTCTTACCAAGGAAGTTCAACAAATATTAGTGGAAGCACGCAGACCTTCCACCAGAAAGAATTATTCAGCCAAATGGAAGAGATTCAACATCTGGAATACCAACAAGGGACAGGATGCATCAGTAATGAGCATCCCACAGATACTGGAATACTTGGCAGAAATGCTACATAATGGACTTTCCTATTCTTCCATAAAAATACACGCTTCAGCAATTTCAGCATCATACAACACTGATCCTCCTGTGTTTTCACATCCTTTACTAAGACAATTCCTAAGAGGGATAAAGAATATCAAGCCTCCCAGAAAACCACCAGTGCCTGCATGGGACCTCAACTTCGTGTTGGAAAAATTAACTCTTCCTCCTTTTGAACCAGCAGCATCTTCAGAATTGCAATTTCTTTCCTGGAAAACAGTTTTCCTGTTGGCAATTACCTCAGCAAGAAGAGTTTCGAGATACAGGCCCTCATGGCAGTACCTCCATTTCTCATTTTTCATCAGGACAGGGTTTCTTTAAGAACCAATCCTTCTTTTATGCCAAAAGTGATATCCAGGGTGTCTCTAAATCGAGCAATTCACCTGCCCACCTTCTTCCCCAATCCTCAAAATAAAGGGGAAAAGCTGCTGCACACTTTGGACATACACAGACAACTACGCTACTACTTGGACAGAACAAAGGCCAACAGAAAGTCTGACCAACTATTTGTAGCATATGCTCCTGGAGTGCAAGGAAAGGCAATTTCCAAACAAACAATTTCAAAATGGATTGGACATTGCATCAGATTCTGTTATTCTTTCCATGGAAAGGGTGTGCCAGCCAATATCAGGCCACACTCCACCAGAGCTACAGCCACCTCCACAGCCTTCCTAAGAGGGGTGGCTACAAAGGACATTCTAGAAGCTGCTACATGGAGCTCCGTGCATACATTTTCCAAACACTACAACCTGCCTTTATACTCCAGATCCCGAGCAGGCTTTGCTTCGGCAGTCCTGCGGGGCATTTTAGCTACACCATCCTTATCTTAGAGCCTACCACCCCCAGCTTGGCTATGGTATTCAACCCATATGTAAGGACTGCAGTTGCATTCTTGAAGGACATAGTACAGTTTTGTACCTACCATAAATGTAGATGTCCGATAGATATGCAACTGCAGTCAGGTTTTCCCTCCCTCCTACCCCTCTGTGTATTGGGTCCACTTCCCTCCTTTTATACTTAGCTGGGGATATCTGTTATGGTGCATCTGTTTATTGCTATTGTGTTTGTCTGGAATTTTTTTATCCAGTTCTAAATTTAGCCTTCCTTGGAGGGCACCTGGCATCTGGGGCAAGAAACACTGAGGAAGATGGCGTTGGCTCATGCTTTTATACCCCAGCCACTCTGACGTCGGGGAGGAGGCGACATCAGCCGACGCCGGACCCAGACTTTGGAATCCGGCCGACCGAGGGCTGCCTGAGGCAGGACAACCCATATGTAAGGACTGCAGTTGCATATCTATTGGACATCTACATTTATGGTAGGTACAAAACTGTACTTTTTCCTGACTATATTAATTTACCTAACACTATGGATGGAGAATTTCCCACAATTTCTCCAGCCAACTTGGTTGACATGGACATCGTGAGACAGCGTAGCAACTGCCTCATGTTTACAGTCGCTCCTGTACTCTTAGTCCACACAAACTCAACATGTGAGAGAGGTGACGATATCAAGAGCTGTGAATCCATGCTCGCTCTCTCTTACACACCAGTCAGTACATATGACAGTGAGCAGGTTGTCAGCATACACACCTCACCTCCTACTCCCCCCAAACACATATCATACATACCTACATATGCATAGGTCCTCACCAGAAACATACCTAAACACCAGAGACCTCCCAAACACAAGCACACTACATATAATAATTCCTCTGCAGTACACAGTACACATAATAGCTCGCGCACCAGTGTCTCACCTGTCAAGCCGTTAAGGCAAACCACAAAACCAAATATATTAGTCCAAGATGAGTCCATCTTGAGACACACTGATGTCCATCTCACCAGGATGGATAAGGAAAAGGTCAGGGTCAGCTGTCTGTCAGGTGCCAGGATATGCCATATCACACATGCACAAAAGTCTCTTAATAACAGGTGCTGTTATGACACTGTCATAGTTCATGCTGGCGTGAACAACTTGAGACATACTTCTCTGGACTATATGAAGAGAGAAATGACTGAGCTGTCGGACTTCCTCTCAGGCAGATATGTCCCTAACCTTAAGCAGCATTTAACTTTCAGCTAGAATGATGCCTCAGTACAAACAGAAAATGATTGACTTCAGTAACTGGCTTAGATGTTCATTGTGTGACACTGCTGCAGTCATTACACTTGGGTTATCCTGCCATCAGGCGGTTCCCCAGCCGGCCTGAGTTCCAAAGTCTTGGTCCGGCGTCAGTTGCTGTCGCCTCCTCCCTGACGTCAGTGCGACAGGGATATATAAGATGCAGCCAACGGCATTTTCTTCAGTCTTTCTTGCCGCGCGGTGCCCGAAGCAAAAGCATTTTGCAAGTGCCGGTCGGCCTACTCCTGAGATTTTCATTCCGAATCCAGAACCGAAGTCTTCTACAAAGCTAAGTACCCCGTTGGGGAAACTTTTTCTTGCCTCTGACCAATGTCAGTAAAATTTAATAACTGTATTTCTTGTGGGAAGCAAATACCTCATAAGGATTTCCATTCTTATTGTATCCCATGCCTAGGCCCAGACCACAACGTTACTGGTTGTCGGTTTTGTGCTAGGTTTAATAAGCGCACTATTAAACGTCGGTTTGATTTTGCCCGACATTACTTTGGCAGAAAATTTAATTATACCATGCCATCGGAACTTCCGACGACCGGTATTCATAAAAAGCTCAAAGACAAGGACAGGTATCCGAGGCCCAAAACTGACGAAGAAGCCTCTTCTAGGCCAGTCACCGGTTCTCCGGTTTTCAGTGAGGCACCTTCTCAGCCCCTGACGACCGCTTCTGCAGAACCACTGGCCACCCCCGACCCCCACGTGGAGATGGCTGGACCTTCGGACGCACTAGCTTTTCAGAAGACCGACACCGATCCTGCAGAGGGATCCGGAGTACCTAAGCTACCCGCAGCTTCAGAGGGTGACTTCAGACCTACTCAGCTAAACATTAAACCCTCTTCTAAGTCAAAGCCTCCTTTAAAAACTAAGAAACAAGTACAGCATTCTCCAGGACAGGCCTCCATGCCTAAGAAACAAATGCTCAAAATAGCCGAAGACCTAATCACTCTGATCAGGGGTTCCCATCCCCCACCTGATAAAAGGCCTGGACAGGATGCAGATTATGATTCATCTGACCAGGGGTCCATTTCCTCAGATTCATCCTCAGACCTGGGATATTCTTTACCCCCTTATGAGGATTTTGATGCTGAGGAATCTATTCCATCAGCCTCTCCGCCGGAGGACTACTCCTTTGGGGAAACATTACATACCATGAGGGAGCATTTCCATTGGGAAGGCCAGGATTATTCAGAATCCAAGAAAAAGCTCAGAGACTTCCTATTATTACCTCAACACAGACCCCTGGCTATTCCACCAGTGCTAGATATTGTGGATGATGTGTACACTGAATCCAGCTTAAATCCTGATTCCTTACCTCCAGCTCCACTTAAACCGGACAGATATTACAGAGTCCCTGACTCTCACAAATTTCTGTATAAAAGCCCTGTTGCTGATCCTGAAACTATTTCTTGGGGACCCAAAGGGTTTAAGGCCTCATCAGCAAAGAACCTAGTTCCCTCTGACAGAGATTCCAGAGCACTAGACAGATGGAGAAAGAAAGTATATACGTCTGCAACTTTAGCAATGAGAGCCTTAAATTGCCAGTTTCACATGCTAAAATATCAGCAATTTTTGATGTCTCAGTTGAAACAAAAAATGCTTCCAGATACAGATCCTCCTAATTTTAAAGAAATGCAGGATTTATTGCATGCCGCTGAACAAGTGGGAAAGCATACTTTGCAATGTGGTTTTGATAGAGGCCTCATGCAGAGCAGCAGTTACAGGCTCTGTCATTAGAAGACATGCATGGTTAAAAGAACATACGTTACCAGATCATGTTAAAGCTAAATTACTGGATGCACCTTCACAGCAGGATGTTTTATTTGGAGTTAAGGCAGAAGAGGTATTAAAGAAAATGGTGGCTAAGGCAAAATCTATGCAAACAGTGAAGGATTTCTTACAGGTTCAGCCTCCTCGATTTAGTAGAAACTGGCCAACAAAGAATTGGTCCTTTCCAGTTAATGACAGACTTCAAAGGGGCAGATACAGATGGCCAAGAGGTAGAGGTCAACCACAAGGTCCTTACAGGCCTCGACAATGAGGTTCATCAGGCCAGAAAGAAGGGAAAGACGGGCACCAGCCGTATAAAAACAGCCCCAATGACTTCCCACTCCAGCTGCCAAACAACTCGCTCTTGGCAGCCCCTTTGGGAGGAAAACTGGCACTTTTTTATCACAATTGGCATATGAATATGGTGGTTTGAAGTCCCAGAAACATTGGTAGAATTAGTACAGGCTATGTACAAGGACTCAGTGACTCAAGTACGAACAGTGTTTGGCCTCACTGGGGGGGTTCCCAGTGGGAGTGGGTGTACACCAGGGTTCAGCTCTGAGCCCACTGCTGTTCATACTGGTAATGGACTACATCAGCAAACAGATTGGAGGGGTCAGAACAACAAAGCTACTGTATGCAGACGATGTGGCAGTACAGCAGACTCTGATCTAGAATTTCAGCAAAGGATAGGTAAATTTCAGCAAAGGATAGGTAAACCTACCACCCTAGAACACAAAAAAGGAAAAAAAACTAAGGGTAATGCTGCTCAGTGCCAGAAGTCTAAATCTCAAAATGCACGCACTCGAGGCCCTTCTCAGTATGGAGAACATCGATGTCTGTGCTGTGACAGAAACCTGGTTCAAGGCTCCTGAGAGCACCCCAGCGCTATCAGGTTTTACCTCATATCATGCGTTCCGGCCCCAAAATCAGGAAAATACCAAGAAAGGAGGGGGGGTATCCATATTCATCAAGGACACCCACACCTCAAGACTGGTGGCAACGCATGATGCATCGGAGACCATCCAGGTGCAATTAACCGTAGGCAAGACTGCTCTGCAAATTGTAGCATGTTACAGGCCACCCTCACAAACTCAGGAACCTCACATGGCCTTCCTGAAAACACTAGAGGGGATAAATGTATCACCAAACACCATCATACTAGGTGACTTCAATTACCCAAATATAGACTGGGAACACTACTCAAGCCCAAACACCCTAGCCCAAACGTTCCTGGAATTCATAAACTCAAATGCCATGGAACAACTAGTCACCAGCCCCACAAGAGGAGATAACATACTTGATCTCATCATCACGAACATGGGAGCACAATGTTCAACACCGGAAGTATACCCCTCACTGGTGAGATCAGATCACAACTAATCTCGCTGGAGGTCCTCATCCCACCCCACCTGAAATAAAAGACCACAGTAAAGAACTTCTCAAAAGCCGACTTCACACTTCTAAAGACTAGTGTGGTCTCCTTTAAGGCCCCGAGCGGGAAAACAGTACTCAAGCCGCTGAATCACTTACAAATGCCTTCTACCAGCACCTGCAGGACTGCATGGATAAGGCAATCCCAAGCAAAACAAAGACTCTTTGTACCAAAGGCAAGTGTCCAGTCTGGTGGACCCCAGCCATAAACAAACTCTACAACAAAAGGAGGAAGCTACTACAAGATAGAGCAAAATCCTTAAAAGGTAAGACACCCTTGATCACTATAAGTAAAAACTAAGAGCTCTCATAAAATCATCCAAAGCAAATTTCGAGAGAAAAATAGCTAAAGACTCAAAAGACAATCATAAGGCCTTCTTTAGCTATGTTAGAAACCTAGGAGGAAACTCCCAGATATGCTCAGAACTAGTTCAAAATGATGTGAAGATTACTGATCCTACAGACATTGCCAACATACTGGCTGACAGGTTCAGTGCAAACTTCTCCCCCCCCAAAAGGAGAGATATCTATACCAAACGATTGCAGCCCCCAAACATCTCCAGCGCCCAAGTGAGAACTGCTCTCTCCAAAGCAAAAACACAGCATCCATGGGACCTGATGGTGTCCCCGGCTGTGTGCTCCATGAACTCAATGAGGAATTAAACCCACAGCTAGGACAGCTGTTTAATCAAAGTCTTACCTCTGGATACGCACCCAGGAGTGGCGCACTGCAACTGTGGTCCCACTTCACAAAGGCGGTGCCTCCACCGACCCTGGAAATTACCGGCCCATTAGCTTGACAAGCCTTATCTGCAAAGCCATGGAGAGGATCATAATGGACCTCATAAATAAAGACATAGGGAATTTGCAGACTTTGGATCCAACCCAGTTTGGCTTTGTCAAAGGCAGATCATGCCTTTTAAACTTGGTTGATTTTTTCGAAACAGTCACCAAAGCCATTGATGAGGGAAAGGCAGTCCATACAGCCTACCTCGATCTAGCTAAGGCCTTCAATACAATACCCCACTCGGGTATCATTGAAAAACTCATCAGCTTAAATGTTAACCCATACATCACAAGATGGGTTGCAAACTGGCTGAGTGACAGAACCCACAGGGTCAGAGTTGCTGGCGCCATGTCAGACTCAAAGCCTGTCACAAGTGGTGTCCCACAGGGCTCAGTCCTGGGCCCACTCTTGTTTGGCATCTACTTTTCCGAAGTACAAGCAAACACAGGAGGGTTATGGCTGACAAAGTTTGCAGATGACTGCAAACTGGGCCATAGTAGAAAACACATCTGACACAGATATCCTTCAGAAGGGTCTCACAGAAACGGATAACTGGTGCCAGAGCCACGGCCTAAAGTTAAATGCCAAAAATGCATAGTCATACCCTTCGAAAACAAGGTTACCCCTAGCTACCAAATAGGTGGCAATCCACTGAGCACAGAAGAAGTTATCAGGGACCTGGGGACCCAGGTTGATAGTAGTCTGTCATTCGACACCCATGTAGCTAAAGTAGTTAGGAAGACCTTCTACATTGCCCACCTTATCATGAAGGGATTCTCATCTAGATCAAGGGAGGTTATAGTCTCCCTTTACTCATCACTCATCAGACCAATGATTGAGTACAATGCCCCATTCGAATGTATCTGACCCGACACTTGCAGCAGCTGGAGAGGCCACAAAAGTTCCTCACCAAAAGGATAAAGGGTCTCAAAATCTATCCTATGCTGCCCGACTGAAAGAACTCCAGCTCTATTCAGTCGCTTACTGCTTGCTCAGAGGTGACCTTTGCCTAACATACAAGGCCATGTCAAACCCAGATTTGATGAATATGCTTCACCTCAAAAATCTAGATCCATCAGAGCCACAAGGGCGGGAGACTTAAACCTCGACACGGCTATTAATAGGACGTGCTGGAGGGATAGATTCATCACCCAAAGACTCCCTATGCTGTGGAACAAAATCCCGGTACATGTGAGGCAGAGCACCTCGCTGGCCTTGTTCAAGAGAAATCTTGACCAATGGATGGGAGATCGCAGATATACCCCAGGGATTACCTCAGTGTCACTGCTCGACAGAGGCACAGCAAAATAATGGGTATAGTTCCCCATACTAAAGGGGTGGCGTAAGCCACAAAACGATGGGCTAGGCTTGTAAATGCCCTCGGGCAGATAGCCTAGTATGAACCTATGAACCTATGAACCTATGAATGCAAATCTGAAGGCACATGGGATGAAACTAAGCACAGATAAGACAGTGGTAATGGCAGCAGATTGGGGATATCAGAAGAAGCTGAGAATAGAGATAGATGGGAAGATAGTGGAACAGGTAAACAGTTTCATGTATCTGGGAGGGGTGGTTGAGGAGAAGGGTAGTCTGAATGAAGAGGTCAAAGCTAGAATCAGAGGGGCTGCAGCCAACTGGCATAGAGTATCAGGTGTAGTATATGACAGAAGAATGCCAAAGAAGCTGAAAAGTAAGGTGTACAAGACAGTGGTGCGACCAGTACTACTGTATGGTACAGAAACCTGGGCAGTAAAGGCAGAACAGTTGAAGAAGCCAGAGGTGATGGAAATGAAGTGCCTGAGAAAGGTGGTAGGATGCCCACTGCGGGACAGGCGAAGAAATGAGGACATAAGAGCAGAAGCCAAAGTAGCTCCAATTGCAGAAAAGATCAAAGAAAACAGATTACGATGGTATGGGCACATGTGTAGAAAAGCAGAAGACAATCTGGTGAGGGAGATTTGGGACAGACAGGAAGGTAAGAGGAAGCGAGGGCGTCCAGCAAAGAGGTGGATGGATTGTGTGAAAGAAGATCTGCGACAGTCAGGCATGAGTGTTGAAGAAGGCAGGAGAGTGGCACTGAATCGAGAGAGTTGGCGACCGTTAATACGATACCCCGACCCCTTGTAAAAAAAAAAAAAAAAAAAATGGGAAAAAGGGGATGATGATAATGATGATGGCATATGATCACCCAAGACAAATGGGTTCACAATATTATTTCAAAAGGTTGCAGGTTCCACTTTCACACTCTACCAAGATTAAAAGGAATGCCAAATCTGCCACTAAATCAATGGGCAGAGGCCCAAAAACAAATTATGTCACTCATGAACATGGGAGCTATTCAAAAGGTACCACCACAGAAACAAGGGCAAGGATTTTACTCAAGACTCTTTCTAGTTCCCAGACGAGACAAAGCCTGGAGGCCCATTCTGGATCTTTCTTCACTAAACACTTACCTGGATGTTCCGAAATTCAAAATGTTGACATTACAGCAACTTCTTCCCATGCTGGGCAAGCAAGCTTGGCTCGTGACTTTGGATCTCAAGGAGGCATACCTGCATGTCCCTATCAGACAAAACTGCAGAAGATACCTCAGGTTCTTAGCTGGTCCAATGCACTATCAATTCTCTGCACTGCCCTTTGGATTATCAACTGCGCCCAGGGTCTTCACAAAGTGCCTGGCACCAGTAATTGCATTTTGCAGACAGAAAGGAATTCAAATTTACCCAAACCTGGACGACTGCCTGATTCAAGCAGAGAGCAAGGACATTCTTCTGCAGCATCTGGCGTTTGTAAAAAAAGTTATTAAGTTGCCTGGGGTACACAGTAAACGAAAAGAAATCAAAACTAGTGCCCTCACAAGAGATAATATTCCTGGGTGCCAACTTGAACACAACGGCCCAGATGGCTTATCTCACGCCAGACAAGGACAACTGGCTCAATACTTTCAATTGATGGCAACAAAGACCCAACTCCGTGCAAGAAAAATTCTGCAGGCCTTGGGCTTCATGGCATCTTGCATACTACTAATTCCATATGCCAGACTGCATATGAGGAAACTACAGTGGTACCTAAAGAATGTATGGTCTCAGCACTGTCAGTTTGGAAACAGTTATACCACTAATACCTTGCCTTCAACAGGAGTTTCGATGGTGGGCTCAAGCTTGTCACCTCAACAAGGGACAGCCTTTCAATCAACTCACAGCCAGGCAAACACTGACAACAGATGCATCAGATTATGCCCGGGGAGCACACATGGCAGGAAAAATGCATTCAGGGGAAGTGGCCTGCAGAACAAAGGGATCTTCACATCAATCAAAAAGAGATGCTAGCTGTGTAAAATGCCCTTATAGATTCCAAGGACTTGTTGCATCCAGGACAACTACTACTAAAGGCAGACAACACCACAGTTATGTCGTACATAAACAAGCAAGGGGGAACTCACTCCTACCCCCTCTGCAGACAAGCCATGACCTTGTGGAATACAGCTATAAACTATCAAGTTCATCTACAAGCACAATTCCTGCCAGGAGAGAAAAACACACTGGCAGACGACTTAAGCAGAAATATCATGGATCCCTATGAATGGGAATTGAATCCACAAATATTCAGAATGATAAAGAAATGGTGGAGCCCGGACATGGATCTGTTCGCCTCCCCAATGAATTGACAGCTAAAGAAATTCTGCACAAGGAGTTACCATCCGCAAGCATGGAAAGTGGATGCCCTCTCATTCAGCTGGACAAACCTACAAGTATATGCTTTTCCACCAGTTCCTCTTCTCCCAAAGGTACTCATAAAAGCCAGGCAAGAAGAGCCAAAAATTATCCTGATTGTACCAGACTGGCCACGCCAGCACTGGTACCCAATCTTAAAAAACTTAGCACAAGGACCACCCTGGATTTTGCCTCAAATACCACATCTGCGGTCTCGGCACAACAATCAGTTACTCCACAGCCAGCTAAAGACACTAAACCTAGCTGGATGGAAGATTCCCTAGCCACGCAAGCACTGCCTTTCTCCAAAGCAGTTATGGATGTCATTCTGGAGGCCAGAAGGCCTAGTACCAGGAAAGCCTACTCAGATAAATGGAAGAGATTCTGTGCCTGGAACCAGGCTCACAGCCTTGATCCTCTTGTGCCAAACATTCCTCAGATTCTACCATATTTGACTGAAATGCTGGACAAAGGGCTCTCCTTTTCATCCATCAAGATCCACGCTTCTGCCATCTCTGCACATTACAACACGGATCCACCAATCTTCTCTAATCCTTTGCTAAAACAGTACCTCAGAGGGGCTAAAAACATAAGACCGCCCCGTAGAGCACCTACTCCAACTTGGGACCTCAACTTTGTTTTGGAAAAATTAACTTTACCTCCTTTTGAACCAGCTAGCACGGCAGAATTAAAATACATTTCTTGGAAAACTGCTCTGCTCCTGGCAATAACTTCTGCAAGAAGAGTTTCAGAATTACAGGCACTAATGGCAGTGGAACCTTTCCTCATTTTCCACCAGGAAAGGGTGTCCTTAAGAACTAACCCTACGTTTATGCCTAAGGTGGTTTCAAGTGTGTCTCTAAACCAAACCATTCACTTGCCTACTTTTTATCCAAAACCACAGAATAAAGGGGAAAGACTATTGCATTCATTGGACATTCACATGCAGTTACGCTTCTACTTGGACAAAACCAAAGCTTTCAGAAAATCTGAGCAATTATTGGTAGCATATGCTGCAGCAGCACAGGGAAAAGCTATTTCAAAACAGACTGTTTCCAAATGGATAGGACATTGCATATGTTTCTGTTATACGCACCATGGAAAACCTGTGCCTAACAGCATTAGATCTCACTCCACCAGGGCAACAGCCACTTCACCTGCCTACCTCAGAGGAGTACCTACCAAGGATATTTTGGAAGCAGCAACATGGAGTTCTGTGCATACCTTCACCAAGCATTACCATCTGCCTCTATACTCTAAATCCAGTGCTGGCTTCGCCTCTGCAGTGCTGCAGGGCCCTATAGCCACCCCTAATGCCTTATAGAACCAACCACCCTACCTCAGCTTTGGGATTCTACCCAAGTGTAATGACTGCAGCAGTGTCACACGATGAACATAGTACAGTTTTGTACCTACCATAAATGTAGATGTTTGAGTGTAGACACTGCTGCAGTCCAGGTTACCCTCCCTCCTTCCCCTCTTACTGGCTAGTATGTACCTAGTTTCTCTACCTTTTACTACCTATGGGGAGTTTTTGCTGGTAGCTGAAAGTATGTTGTTTGCATTTCTTATGTATGTTTTATTAGCAATTTGAATTGCCTTCCTATTTGGGGGCACCTGACATCTGGGGCAAGAAAAACTGAAGAAAATGGCGTCGGCTGCATCTTATATACCCCTGTCGCACTGATGTCAGGGAGGAGGAGACAGCAACTGGACCAAGACTTTGGAACTCAGGCCGGCTGGGGAACCACCTGACGGCAGGATAACCCAAGTGTAATGACTGCAGCAGTGTCTACGCTGGAACATCTACATTTATGGTAGGTACAAAACTGTACTTTGCTGGTGTCATTCTAAGGGGATCCAGTGTCTGTCAGCCTGGGATGACATGATCAACAGAACCTGATGCTTTGCCAGAGATGATCTTCATCTGTCATGCCTGTGATTCGGATACAGGCTCAGCCTCTTGCCACACCTATAGTGACTTTTTTAGGCAGTGTCTCAAAGACAAATGTAAAAACTCCATCTAAAAACAACCTCAAGGTTATGCTGCTAAACACCAAGAGTCTTGACATGAAACTGCACTCACTGGAAGCAGTCCTCACCTTGGAAGATGCAGACATTTGTGCAGTCGCGAAGAACTGGTTCAAGGCAGTTGAGAGCATCTCAGCCATACTGGGTTACACCTCCTTTCACATGTTTCAGACCACAAACTTAAGGCATAAAAACTAAGGGGGGGGCGGTGTATCAGTATTCATTAAAGATAAATACACCTCCAGATTGGTTAAACAGTATGATTATCTGCAGACCCTTCAGGTGCAGTTAGCTGTTGGTAAGACACCTATTCAAGTCATTGCCAGCTACAGACCCCTTCCCTGAATCAGGACACCCACTCTGCCTATTTGGATCTACTTGAGTCTATCAAGGTACATCTGAACACCATGGTTTTGAGTGACTTTAACTACCCTTACATTGACTGGGTAAATTACTCAATGCTCAGACTTGCTCATTTATTTATTTTATTTTATTTATTTGCAGTTTGTTAACCGGGAAAGTCCATTGGGCCAAAATGAGCCTGTTTTCAGTGGAGGCCCAGGGAGAAAAGCTCCATGTACAATTATTATAAAGTTAATATCAACAAAGATAAGTACAATACAATTTTCAAAACTACTAAAACATAGTAATATAGAAGACAGAATAATATTTGAGCGAGGTGTTGTAACAAAGCATTGAATGAACTTAAAGCACAAGTATTTTGGAGTACACAAGTATAATCTGGAGCGTAGGCACTTATGCACTCAAAGTTTCACAAAGAGAGAGTGACTTTCTACCAGATATAAGTATTTTTTGTGGCTTTCCCACTGTTATTATGCTAGCGACTGCATTTCGCCTGTTTTACTGCTACTTTAAGTGATTTCTGCATTTTACACTGTTTATTGCACTTTAAGTTACTAATTGTTGCAAATTGTTTCTGTAGGCTACACACTAAAGTGCGCTAGCCGATTTACAGCATTTATAGCATTTACTGTCTGTTTTTTTCCTCGACTCTGTAAAAAAACAAAAAAATCTCTTGTTTTCCCGCCTTACTGAACTAGAGTAGTCCAGTTTCAGAGTTGCTGATCCCTGGGCTTTGTTTTTAGTTCCTGTTACTGATCCATTGCCTTATTAGGAAGGAGGGAAGTTTCTTTGCTTACCAGTGGGAGTGGGAAGCACTGAGCGGCCTTTTTGTCCGATTTGGTGAAGTTTCAGCCAGAAACTAGTAGTCCATTGGTCGTTTTGGGCCAATTCCTAGCTCCCTTCAGCCCCTGCTATAAAACACGCTAAACGGCGTTAGCGATTTAGGAGTTGCCACTGTTGCACACAAGAGCAGCAGCGGTTAAACAAGGTTAAACTATTCGGGCCATCTAAATTCCACTCTTCAAATTTTCCCTTAGAACTACCTTCCTCGAGCTGTACTGCTGATCTAACCAGCATATCCTATAACTGAAAAGTTCATCTCTACTTGATTCCCAAGTAGACTATTCTCTATCTGTAAAGCCTAGCACTTACTCCTACAGTACTTGCACCTTGATAAAGCACTCTTATTATAGATAGTACCCCACCAGCCTAAAACCCACTTCCCCCGGAGTCCTTTGAAAGTCTCTTTATCTACTACTTCTAGTATGTCGAGGATCAGTTGCTAGTGTCCTCTCCAGCTCAATTGGTGAACCTGGGAATATTGAGGCAATGTTACAATTGCCTCATGTACACAGACAATCCTCTCCTTCTCCCACAAAACACAAATACATGCGAGAGATGCAACTATATGGCCAAACTGGAGGCTGAGCTCTCTCAACATAGGACTGGCAAGACCAGACAGGAGGAGAAGGTAACCACACACAATACATACCCAGTCACACATGGTACCATCACAACTTCAAATCATACACATACTCACACAAAGACATACTCGGAGGCTCTGATCAAAATTTACCAAAACAGCAGAGGCCACCAAAGCAGACACCCAAACAACTACCACCTCACGACCCAACACATGCAACACATAGACCACACAGTCAGAGTGTCAAACAGTCACAGCCCTTAAGGCCAAACAAAATGCCAGACACACTTGTCATTGGTGATTCCATAGTCAGACACACTGACGTCCCGCTCACCAGACTGAGTAAGGAGAAGGTCACAGTAAGCTGCCTGTCGGTGCTAGAATCCGCCACATAACGCAAGCACTCAGGTCTCTCAACAGCAGGTACAAGTACGACTCAGTCATTGTCCACGCTGGTGTAAATGACCTGAGATGTACCTCCTTGGACTACATGAAAAGGGACATCGAGGAGCTCTCTGATTATGTAGCCCAGGCAGGTATGACCCTGACCTTGAGCAGTATCCTACCTTCACCTAGAATGATGCCACAATACAGTGATAAGATGATCAGCTTTAATAATTGGCTTAAATTCTGGTGTCATTCAAAGGGGATCCAATGTCTGTCTGCCTGGGATGACATGCTGGACAAGCCACGCTGCTGCAAGGGACGGCTTGCACCTGTCACCCTGGGCTTCCGGATATTGGCAAAGGCTCTTGCCACCCCCATAGTGCCTTTTTAGGCAAGGCTCAAATTCTAAACCTACCACCCTAGAACACCAAAAAGGAAAAAAACTAAGGGTAATGCTGCTCAATGCCAGAAGTCTTAATCTCAAGATGCACGCACTCGAGGCCCTTCTCAATATAGAGAACATCGATGTCTGTGCTGTGATAGAAACCCGGTTCAAGGCTCCTGAGAGCACCCCAGCACTAACAGGTTTCACCTCATATCTTGCGTTCCGGCCCCAAAATCCGGACAACACCAAGAAAGGAGGGGGGGGGTGTCCATATTCATAAAGGACACCCACACCTCAAGGTTGGTGGCAACGCACGATGCATCGGAGACCATCCAGGTGCAATTAACCATAGGCAAGACTGCTCTGCAATTTGTAGCATGTTACAGGCCACCCTCTCAAACTCAGGAACCTCACATGGCCTTCCTGAAAACATTGGAGGGGATAAATGTATCTCCAAACACCATCATACTAGGTGACTTCAGCTACCCTAATATAGACTGGGAACACTACTCAAGCCCGAACACTCTAACCCAAAGATTCCTGGAGTTCATAAACTCAAATGCCATGGAACAACTAGTCACCATCCCCACAAGAGGAGAAAACATACTTGATCTCATCATCACGAACATGGGATCAAAATGTTCAACACCGGAAGTATACCCCTCACTGGTGAGATCAGATCATAAACTAATCTCGCTGGAGGTCCTCATCCTGCCCCCACCTGAAACAAAAATGACCACAGTGAAAAACTTCTCAAAAGCCGATTTCACACTTCTAAAAACTAGTGTGGTCTCCTTTAAGGCCCCTGAGCCAGTGGTAAACATTACTCAAACCGCTGAATCACTTACAAATGCCTTCTACCAGCACCTACAGGACTGCATGGATCAGGCAATCCCAAACAAAACTAAGACTCTCTGTACCAAAGGCAAGCATCCAGTCTGGTGGACCCCAGCCATAAACAAGCTCTACAACAAAAGGAGGAAGCTACTACAAGATAGAGCAAAATCCTTGAAAGGTAAGACACCTTTGATCATTATAAGTAAAAACTAAGAGCTCTCATAAAATCATCCAAGGCAAATTTTGAGAGAAAAATCGTCAAGGACTCTAAAGACAATCATAAGGCCTTCTTTAGCTATGTTAGAAACCTAGGAGGAAACTCCCAGATATGCTCAGAATTAGTTCAAAATGATGTGAAAATTACTGAACCTACACACATTGCCAACATACTGGCTGACAGGTTCAGTGCAAACTTCTCCCCTCCCCCAAAGGAGAGATATCTATTCCAGAGGATTGTAGCCCCAAACATCTCCAACGCCCAGGTGAGAACTGCCCTCACTAAGGCAAAAAACACAGCATCCATGGGACCGGATGGTGTCCCCGGCTGTGTGCTTCACGAACTCAACGAGGAATTAAACCCACAGTTAAGACAGCTGTTTAATCTTAGCTTCACCTCAGGATACGTACTCAAGGAGTGGCGCACGGCGACTGTGGTCCCACTTGATAAGGGCGGTGCCTCCATAGACCCTGGAAATTACCGCCCCATTAGCTTGACAAGCCTTATCTGCAAAGCCATGGAGAGGATCATAATGGAACTCATAAATAAAGACATAGGGAACTTGCAGACTTTGGATCCAACCCAGTTTGACTTTGTTAAAGGCAGATCCTGCCTCTTAAACTTGGTTGACTTTTTCGAGACAGTCACCAAGGCCATTGATGAGGGAAAGGCAGTCCATACAGCCTACCTCGACCTGGCAAAGGCCTTCGACACAATACCCCACTCAGGTATCATCGAAAAACTCATCAGCTTGAATGTAAACCCATACATCACAAGATGGGTTGCAAACTGGCTATGTGACAGAACCCACAGGGTCAGAGTTGCTGGAGCCATGTCAGACTCAAAGCCTGTCACAAGTGGTGTCCCACAGGGCTCAGTCCTGGGTCCACTCTTGTTCGGCATCTACTTTTCTGAAGTACAAGCAAACACAGGAGGGTTATGACTGACAAAGTTTGCAGATGACTGCAAACTGGGCGCCATAGTCGAAAACACATCTGACACAGATATCCTCCAGAAGGGCCTCACAGAAACGGATAACTGGTGCCAGAGCCATGGCCTCAAGTTAAACGCCAAAAAATGCATAGTCATACCCTTCTGGGAAAAACAAGGTTACCCCTAGCTACCATATAGGTGGCAATCCACTGAGCACAGAAAAAGTCATCAGGGATCTGGGGACCCAGGTTGACAGTAGCCTTTCGTTTGACACTCATGTTGCTAAAGTAGTTAGGAAAACCTTCTATATCGCCCACCTGATCATGAAGGGATTCACATCTAGATCAAGGGAGGTCATCGTCCCCTGTACTCATCACTCATTAGACCTATGATTGAGTACAATGCCCCGTTCGGAATGTATCTGACCAGACACCTGCTGCAGCTTGAAAGGCCCCAAAAGTTCCTCACCAAAAGGATAAAGGGTCTCAAAAATATGTCTTATGCTGCCCGACTGAAAGAACTCCAGCTCTATTCAGTCTCATACCGCTTGCTCAGAGGTGACCTGTGCCTGACATATAAGGCCATGTCAAACCCAGATTTGATGAATATGCTTCACCTCAAAAATCTAGATCCCTCAGAACCACAAGGGCGGGAGACTTAAACCTTGACACGGTTATAAATAGAACGTGCTGGAGGGACAGATTCATCACCCAGAGACTCCCTGTGCTGTGGAACAAAATCCCGGTACATGTGAGGCAGAGCACCTCACTGGCCTTGTTCAAGAGGAATCTTGACCAATGGATGGGAGATCGCAGATATACCCCAGGGATTACTTCAGTGTCACTGCTTGACAGAGGCACAGCAAAATGATAGGCATAGTTTTTATTCAAACTAAAGGGTGGCGAAAGCCACATAACTATG
Source organism: Protopterus annectens (assembly GCF_019279795.1). Taxonomy (NCBI): domain Eukaryota; kingdom Metazoa; phylum Chordata; order Ceratodontiformes; family Protopteridae; genus Protopterus; species Protopterus annectens. The sequence goes on along the minus strand of NC_056743.1, from coordinate 2,780,108 downwards.
GGCTAGGCTTATAAATGCCCTTGGGCAGATAGCCTAGTATGAACCTATGAACCTAAGAATTAGAGCAAGAGAGTAGAAAACTGAAAGGTGAATAGGCTGAGTAATGAGAAAGGAAAAGGGGCGAGGGAGTGGAAATGAAAGGGAGTCACTAGGCTGAGTAATGAGAAAGGAAAAGGGGCGAGGGAGTGGAGATGAAAGGGAGTCACTAGGCTGAGTAATGAGAAAGGAAAAGGGGAGAGGGAGTGGAAATGAAAGGGAGTCACTTGGCTGAGTAATGAGAAAGGAAAAGGGGCGAGGGAGTGGAAATGAAAGGGAGTCACTAGGCTGAGTAATGAGAAAGGAAAAGGGGCGAGGGAGTGGAAATGAAAGGGAGTCACTAGGCTGAGTAATGAGAAAGGAAAAGGGGAGAGGGAGTGGAAATGAAAGGGAGTCACTAGGCTGAGTTATGACAAAGGAAAAGGGAGAGGGAGTGGAAATGAAATGGAGTCACTAGGCTGAGTAATGAGAAAGGAAAAGGGGCGAGGGAGTGGAAATGAAGAGAGGGAGTGGAAATGAAATGGAGTCACTAGGCTGAGTAATGAGAAAGGAAAATGGGCGAGGGAGTGGAAATGAAAGGGAGTCACTTGGCTGAGTTATGACAAAGGAAAAGGGGAGAGGGAGTGGAAATGAAATTGAGTCACTAGGCTGAGTAATGAGAAAGGAAAAGGGAGAGGGAGTGGAAATGAAAGGGAGTCACTAGGCTGAGTTATGACAAAGGAAAAGGGAGAGGGAGTGGAAATGAAATGAAGCGAGTCACTAGGCTGAGTTATGAGAAAGGAAAATATGGACAGGGAGTGGAAATGAAATGAAGGGAGTCACTAGGGTGAGTTATGAGAAAGCAGAAAGGGAGAGGGAGTGGAAATGAAATGAAGGGAGTCACTAGGGTGAGTTATGAGAAAGGAAAAAGGGAGAGGGAGTGGAAATGAAATGAAGGGAGTCACTAGGGTGAGTTATGAGAAAGGATAAAAAGGGAGAGCGGATTACTTGTACAACTGCATTGACTCGACCGTACCTGATAGGACCAAAACAGGGTCCTGAAGGAAGAGCAAACCTGCCTGGTGGGCAACTGCCATTAACAGGCTTTACAATAAGAGGAAGAATTTGCTTTTTAAGCATAAGATGGAGTGAGCCTTAAACTGGAAATGCCCCCTTCTCAAGTTAAACAAGCAAATAAGACTTCTTGTGAAGTCCTCCAAAGCAAACTATGGATCCAAATTAGCTTCCTCAACTAAAGACAACCATAAGGCATTCTTTAATTCCATCCATAACCTAAAAGGAAAGGCCCAGATTTGTGCCAAACTGGTAATTAATGATACCACATATACTGTGCCTGTGGACATAGCTAACCTGTTGGCTGAGAGGTTCTGTGAAAACATAACTCCCCTGTCCCCGCCACACAGAACCCATGGCATCCCTACCTTGCATCTTTAAACAGAAGGCGTAAATGCTCTCTCTAAGGCCAAAATTACAGTATCTATTGGACGTGATAACATCTCAGGCTGTGTCCTACATGGGCTCCAACAAGAATTAGCAACACCATTGGGCACTCTCTTGAATCATAGTTTAAGCACTGGCTTCATGCCAGCCGAACGGAAAATGGCCACTGTTATTCCCTTGCACAAAGGTAGTGCTTCCACTGACCCTGGGAACTATAGACTTGTTAGCCTGACTATCCTTATCTGCAAGGCTATGGAGCAAATCCTCATGGACCTTATCAGCAAAGATGTAGATGATCTCCAAACACTCAACCCTACTCAATTTGGATTTATCAAAGGGAGATCATGCCTGTTAAACCTGGTGGACTTCTTCGAGACAGTCACCAAGGCCTTGGATGAGGGGAAATCTGCGCATACAGCCCACCTAGACTCAGCAAAGGCGTTTGTCACTATCCCCCATTCAGGCATCCTTGACAAACTCACCAGTCTAAGTATCAACCATTGTATCATTAGATGGGTTGCTAACTTGGTCACTGATAGAACCCGTATAGTCAAATTAGGGGAATCCACCTCCAACAGCAGACCTGTAACCAGTGGTGTTCCACAGGGATCAGTCCTGGGACTTCTACTGTTTTGAATCTTGTTTCTCCAAAGTTCAAGCAAAACCTCAAGGTCTGTGGCTGACAGTTTGCTGATGACGTCAAACTGGGAGCGGTCATAGACTCTCCTAATGATGTCAACATCCTACAAGAGAATCTTACACAAACAAATGATTGGTGCCAAAGTCATGGCCCTAAATTTGATGCAAAAATGTATTAGCATCCCTTTCAGTAAGGGCAATGTTCCTGCTAATTACCACAGCAATAGCAACACCTTAGGTATGCACTTAGTGGTGAGAGACCTGGGCACACAGGTTGAGAGCAACCTTACCTTTAACCACCATGTCTCCACAATGGTAAGACGGGCATTCTATATGGCACATCTCATAAGTAAGGGCATTGTCTCCAGAACAGAAGTTGTTATAACCTCCCTGTAGTCTACCCTCATCAGGCCAATAACTGAGTACAATGCTCCCTTTGGTATGTACCTTTCCAAACACCTGCAGCAATTGGAGGGACTGCAAAGGTTTCTCGCAAGGAAAATTGAAGGTTTTCAGCATTTCCCCTATGTGGATCATCTGAAATCACTGTCGCTTTTTATTCCATTTCATACAGATTACCCAGAGGCAATCTCTGCCTTGCATACAGGGCAATCTCAGACATGGAAGTTTTGCATTTCTGTAAGTCAAATGGTACACGAGTTACTCGCTCTAAGGACCTTAACCTGGTATGTGATATTAATAGAATCTGCTGGAGGGACAGATTTGTCTCCAAGAGGTTACAACTCCTTTGGAACAGACTTCCAATTCATGTCACAGAGCACCTCACTGGCCCTCTTCAAGCACAGTCTGGATGATTGGATGGGTAACCATAATTTGGCCCTGAGGGTTCCACCGGTGTCCCTCTTGGACTGAGGTAGTAGGGTGTTGATCCTGGAAATAAGGGTAGAACTTGGCTAGGCATGTAAGGGCCCTAGGGCCATTATCATAGTAACTTCCTATGGTCCAAGTTGCAAGCTGTCCTGGTGTGTGAACCTTACCTGTTTTTTCACAGGGATAAGGTCACATTAAGCACAAATCCTTCATCTGTGCCTAAAGTTTTGTTCTGATTTTTACCTAAAATCAATCCATCAATCTCCTAGTTTTCTTTCCAGAGCCAAAACACAAGGGGGAACAGATTCTTCATACATTGCACATGTACAGGCAGCTCAGGTACTACCTTGACAGAACCAACTTTTTTAGGAAAGCTGAACAGCTGTTTGTTTCCTGTGCAGGGAACAAGAAAGGCCAGTATGAACAGACTGTATCCACATGTTTGTCTGCTGATATTACTTTTTGCTATTCATAGCATGGCATAACTATTCCAGCCAAAGTCAAGGCACATTCTACTATGGCCTTGTCCTCTTTGATGGCATACTGAAAAGGAGGGGATGCACTGATGATCCTTATTTAGCCTGCTCCTTCTCCATCACCAGTGCACTGGTGGTCCTTATTTAGCTTGCTCCTTCTGCATCACTAGTGCACTGGTGGTCCTTATTTAGCTTGCTCCTTCTGCATCCCTAGTGCACTGCTTATCCTTATTTAGCCTGCTCCTTCTGCATCACTAGTGCACTGCTTATCCTTATTTAGCCTGCTCCTTCTGCATCACTAGTGCACTGCTTATCCTTATTTAGCCTGCTCCTTCTGCATCACTAGTGCACTGGTGATCCCTATTTAACCTGCTCCTTCTGCATCCCTAGTGCACTGGTGGTCCTTATTTAGCCTGCTCCTTCTGCCTCACTAGTGCACTGCTTATCCTTATTTAGCCTGCTCCTTCTGCATCCCTAGTGCACTGGTGATCCTTATTTAACCTGCTCCTTCTGCATCACTAGTGCACTGCTTATCCTTATTTAGCCTGCTCCTTCTGCATCCCTAGTGCACTGGTGGTCCTTATTTAGCCTGCTCCTTCTGCATCCCTAGTACACTGGTGGTCCTTATTTAGCCTGCTCCTTCTGCCTCACTAGTGCACTGTTTATCCTTATTTAGCCTGGTCCTTCTCCATCACCAGTGCACTGCTTACCCTTATTTAGCCTGCTCCTTCTGCATTCCCTAGTGCACTGGTGATCCTTATTTAACCGTCTCCTTCTGTGTCACTAGTGCACTGCTTATCCTTATTTAGCCTGCTCCTTCTGCATCACTAGTGCACTGCTTATCCTTATTTAGCCTGCTCCTTCTGCATCCCTAGTGCACTGGTGGTCCTTATTTAGCCTGCTCCTTCTGCATCCCTAGTACACTGGTGGTCCTTATTTAGCCTGCTCCTTCTGCCTCACTAGTGCACTGTTTATCCTTATTTAGCCTGCTCCTTCTGCATCACTAGTGCACTGCTTATCCTTATTTAGCCTGCTCCTTCTGCATCCCTAGTGCACTGGTGGTCCTTATTTAGCCTGCTCCTTCTGCATCCCTAGTACACTGGTGGTCCTTATTTAGCCTGTTCCTTCTGCCTCACTAGTGCACTGTTTATCCTTATTTAGCCTGCTCCCTCTGCCTCACTAGTGCACTGTTTATCCTTATTTAGCCTGCTGCTTCTGCATCACTAGTGCACTGCTTATCCTTATTTAGCCTGCTCCTTCTGCCTCACTAGTGCACTGCTTATCCTTATTTAGCCTGCTCCTTCTGCATCACTAGTGCACTGGTGGTCCTTATTTGGCCTGCTCCTTCTGCATCACTAGTGCACTGCTTATCCTTATTTAGCCTGCTCCTTCTGCCTCACTAGTGCACTGTTTATCCTTATTTAGCCTGCTCCTTCTGCCTCACTAGTGCACTGTTTATCCTTATTTAGCCTGCTCCTTCTGCATCACTAGTGATCCTTATTTAACCTGCTCCTTCTGCATCCCTAGTGCACTGGTGGTCCTTATTTAGCCTGCTCCTTCTGCATCCCTAGTGCACTGGTGATCCTTGTATAACCTGCTCCTTCTGCATCACTAGTGCACTGCTTATCCTTATTTAGCCTGCTCCTTCTGCCTCACTAGTGCACTGCTTATCCTTATTTAGCCTGCTCCTTCTGCATCACTAGTGCACTGGTGATCCTTGTTTAACCTGCTCCTTCTGCATCCCTAGTGCACTGGTGGTCCTTATTTAGCTTGCTCCTTCTGCATCACTAGTGCACTGGCGATCCTTATTTAGCCTTCTCCTTCTGCATCCCTAGTGCACTGGTGGTCCCTAGTGCACTGGTGGTCCTTATTTAGCTTGCTCCTTCTGCATCCCTAGTGCACTGGTTGTCCTTATTTAGCCTGCTCCTTCTGCATCACTAGTGCACTGGTGGTCCTTATTTAGCCTGCTCCTTCTGAATCACTAGTGCACTGCTTATCCTTATTTAGCCTGCTCCTTCAGCATCACTCTTTTTTTATTCACTTCTTTCTGTGTTTGCTTGTGATTCTCTGTTTTTGTTTCACCCTTTCCATTTCAGCCTAACAGTTTAAGGATATTCTAGTTTTAGACAGTTTTGGAGATAAGGGGAAAGGAAAGAGATGAGAGTTCATGAATTTATTTGCAGGTGACCTTGTGTTGTTCATGGATTTGGGGAGTTTGTTGACCTTTAGAGTACCACTCTGAGAAATGTATTGTAGCACCTCTAGTGGGGTTAATGAATACAGGATGGGATCTTACAAGTGAAAAAGAAGGAACAAAATAATGTATGAACTGCACTGTAAAGGATGAAAACCAGAGGCAGTTGAATAACCGGAGCACAACAGTGGGGATGTTGATGGGAAGTAGGTGTTTAATTAGCATGATGGCATAAGTCCTAGCAAAGTGTTTAATGAGCTGCATAACAGCGTCATCAGCAGATGCATTATTAATAAAGGTGTAGTATGTGGCTAGTCTGGACTGGGAGGAAGTGAGTTTGTAAAGAGTTGCTGAGTGAGAGAGAGGAAGAAAGAAAAATGAGCGTCGGGGGGGGGGTAGTAAAGACGTTTAGCGTAAGTCAGCAGGTGAGACCATGGGAAGCCGTTGGAGTAGTCAAGACATTTAGCATAAGTCAGCAGGTGAGGCCATGGGAAGCCACTGGGGTAGTTAAGACGTTTAGCGCAAGTCAGCAGGTGAGACCATGGGAAGCCGCGGGGGTAGTCAAAATGTTTAGCGTACGTCAGCAGGTTAGACCACGGGAAGCCACAGGGGTAGTCAAGATGTTTAGCCTAAGTCAGCAGGTGAGACCATGGGAAGACGCGGGGGTAGTTAAGACATTTAGCGCAAGTCAGCAGGTGAGACCATGGGAAGCCGCCAGGGTAGTCAAAACCTTTACCGTAAGTCAGCAGGTGAGACCATGGTAAGCCGCTGAGTTGAGCTCTGTTATCTGAAAATGGGAAGGAGCCATACCGATAGGGCTGGTCCCTCTTTAACACCACCTCCCTTAACTTGGCTGTGACATGCAGTAGTGCCAGCATGTATGGTGTCACAGTTAAGAATCCCACAGGAGCTAGGATATGCCCACTGTGTGCATGATTGCTGAGCCTTACAAGGAGATCAACAGTAGCCCATTCGGGGGGCAAGGTAGCCATTTCTCACCCTCCCCCAGTAAGCTCCTCCAGAGACTGGGCCTTGTAATCAAAGTCTGGTCATCTCAGCATAAGTTAGGGCTTGACTCTTCTTTCCCAGTGGAGCTGGCCCAAAATATTTTTAGTGGTTGGGGTAATCAAAGCCCCTTTTAATTGGAATGTAAACACCCCAGTCTTCAAAGAGGACCAAAGAGTTAAGAGAATTGGTGGACCTAGTGGTAATGGTTAATTGATTAGGATTTTCCTGTGTGCAGGAGCAAGTGGCAGGTATGTTGTTTTTCCTTTTATTGATGTCCTTCAGGGATGCATCTGCAGTCCTTACATATGGGTTGTCCTGCCTCAGGCAGCCCTTCGGTCGGCCGGATTCCAAAGTCTGGGTCCGGCGTCGGCTGATGTCGCCCTTTTCCCTGACGTCAGAGCACCTGGGGTACAAAAGCGTCAGCCGACGCCATCTTCCTCAGTCTTTCTTGCCGTGCGGTGCCCGAAGCAGAAGCAATTCGCAAGTGTCGGTCGGCCAGCTCCTGTGATTTCAGCTACCAAAGTCTTCAAAAAAGCTAAGTACCCCGTTGGGGACTCTTTCTTGCCTCAGCCGATGTCAGATCAGACGGTTAAAGTTAATAATTGTTTAAATTGTGGGAAACAAATACCTCATAAGGATTTCCACTCTTACTGCTTACCTTGCCTAGGCCCCAGACCACGACGTCTCGGCCTGTACAACCTGTGCTTCCTTCAATAAATGCACTCTTAGGTGTCGGGCAGAGTTTGCAGAGGAATATTTTGGGCAAATTCACTGCTATAAAATGCCGTCGCAGCTTCCGACAGCTCATTTACCCAAAAAACGTAAGGAGAAGGACCGACACACGCGGTCCGCGGTTCCGGCCGACTCCACGACCAGGCCTACCGCTAGTGTCTCGGTCTCTGCTGAAACCGAATCTCTACCGGTTCTGACCGACGACACCGCACAGCCGGTACCTTTGGTACCGGAGGCTTCCACTGGGTCGGTCTTAGAATTACCTTCTGAAACCGGTGCTCCGGAGATATCCGACACCATTTCTGTGGATAAAACTACCCCAGCACGTGGGGCAGCCAGGCCTCCTGTATCCATGTCCATTAAGGCCTTTACTCGGGCTAAAGCTGCTAAACAGCCAATACCTCTCCCTCCCAAGGCTATTCCTCAGGGATCCTCTACAGGTTCACAAATTTTAAGCTTAGCTGAGACCTTATCTCCTTAATCAGGGGCTCTCAGCCACACCCAGACAGGGGCTCTCAACCTCCTCCAGGCAAAAGGCCCAGGGTTGAGCAGACAGATCCCCAGTCCTCTGATGAGGCCTCAGATGACTCTGCCCTTTCAGATTACCAGGAGGAGGCCTTTCCAGCCTACGAGGATTCTGATGCAGAGGAATCTATTCCCTCGGCCTCCCCCCCTGAAGAGTTGTCCTTTGGGGAGACCCTTTACTCCATGAGAGAGCATTTCAAATGGCAAGGCCAGGAATTCTCAGATTCCAGGAAGAGGTTAAGGACCTTTTTGCATTTGCCTCGGCATAGACCTTTGGCTATTCCCCCTGTTTTAAATGTTATAGAGGATGTGTACTCCGAGTCTAGTATTTCCCCAGACTCCCTTCCTCCGGCTCCTGTCAAACCCGACAGGTACTACAGGGTCCCGGACACACATCTATTCCTTTACAAGGGCCACTCAGCTGACCCTGAAACTATTTCCCAGGGGCCTAAAGGGGTTGCAACCTCCACTACTAAGAACCCACTTCCTTCTGAAAGGGAATCCAGGGCCTTAGAGAGATGGAGTAAAAAAGTGTACACTTCTTCCACTCTTTCTATGAGAGCATTGAATTGTCAATTCCATATGATACAGTATCAAGAATATCTGTTAGATGAATTGCATAAAAAACTAACCTCACCTGAACCCCTAGATCGCAAGGCGCTTCAGGATCTGGTGCATAACTCCCAGCAGGTTAGCTACCATTTTTTACAGTGTGGTTATGATGCATTGGAAGCTTCATGTAGGTCAGCAATGACAGGTGCAGTCATACGTAGACATGCTTGGCTGAAGGAACAAACACTGCCAGATCATGTTAAAGCAAAACTTCTGGATGCACCCCTGGAAAAACAAAAGTTATTTGGTTCCACGGCTCAAGAGGTCTTAAAGAAATTTGAGGAAAAGGCTAAGTCAGTACAGACAGTCAAAGATTTTCTCCAGGTCCAACCACCAAGATTCAGCAGAAATTGTCCTTCTAAGAATTGGTCCTTTCCAGACACAGACAGATTTCAAAGAGGCAAAAATAGGCATGCCAGAGGTAGAGGGCAAGCTCGAGGCTCCTACAGAGGACGTCAATGGCAGCCTCCTAACCAAAGAGGTAGTGCAGGACCTGCACCTGCTGCACAAGGACAAACTCAATGACTTGACTCTGACCCCGCCAACCAGGGCTCAATTGGAAGCACCTTTGGGCGGAAAGCTATCTTTATTCTCAGAAAATTGGCACAGTATTACAAGGGACAAATGGATACTGCAAATAATAGACAAAGGATACAGATTCCATTTTCATACATTACCAAAACGACAAGGCATGCCAAACCTGCCACCAAATCAAAGAGCAGAGGCTTTCAAGCAAATTTCCAACCTACTGCAAATGAAAGCAATAGAAAAGGTTCCTCTCATAGAACAAGGCCAAGGATTTTATTCCAGACTATTTCTTGTCCCAAGAAAAGAAAAACAATGGAGGCCTATTCTGGACTTGTTCGCACTAAATACTTACCTCATTGTGCCAAAATTCAAAATGCTGACCTTACAGCAACTCCTTCCCATGCTGGGCAAGGGGTCCTGGCTGGTAACTCTAGACCTCAAGGAGGCATACCTGCATGTCCCTATCAGACAAAGTTGCAGAAGACACCTCCGATTTCTTGCAGGATCAGAGCATTATCAATTCTCAGCATTGCCCTTTAGCTTATCTACTGCGCCCAGAGTATTCACAAAATGCCTGGCATCAGTAATTGCACATTGCAGACTTCAGGGGATTCAAATATACCCATACCTGGACGACTGCCTTATACAAGCGGACAGCCAACAAACATTGGTAAAACACTTGAATTATGCCATCCGCCTACTTCAGGCCTTGGGATACACAGTCAGCATTCAGAAATCAAGACTTGTTCCATCCCAAAGAATAATTTTTCTGGGTGCAAAACTAGATACAACCACCCAAATGGCTTTTCTCACAGAAGAAAAACAAGAACAACTACCGGATTATTTCAGAAACCTGACAAAACAAACCCAACTGACTGCAAGGAAAATCCTGCAGGCCCTGGGTTTCATGGCATCTTGCATTCTTCTGATTCCACAAGCAAGGCTGCACATGAGGAAACTACAATGGTACCTAAGGAGTCTATGGTCTCAACACAGTCACAGCCTAGAAGCTTTGATCCTCCTCTTTCCATGCCTTCAAAAGGAATTTCTGTGGTGGGCTCAAGCAAGCCAGTCAAACATGGGTCTGCCTTTCAGCAAACCAAATATCAGCCAAACCATTACAACAGATGCCTCAGACCATGGATGGGGAGCGTACATGGAGGGCAGATGCATTCAAGGACAATGGACACAAACAGAATTTCACCTGCACATAAACCAAAAGGAAATGCTGGCAGTGATACATTCAATCAAGACCTTCAAGCACTTCCTGCATCAAGGCCACCTGCTAATAAAGACAGACAATACCACAGTTATGTATAAACAAGCAAGGAGGTACCCATTCTTACCCTCTTTGCAGGCTGGCAATGAATCTTTGGGAACTTTCCCTAAAACTCAATATAGAGCTGCAATCCCAGTTTGTACTAGGAAAATACAATGTACTGGCGGACAGCCTAAGCAGAAACATCATGGATCCACACGAATGGATGTTGCACCCAGACACCTTTCTTCAAATAACACAGTCATGGGGAAGGCCGGACATAGATCTTTTTGTCTTCCACCACAACCATCAACTGAAGAAATTCTGCATAAGGATATATCACCCACAAGCATGGAAAGTGGATGCTCTCTCTTTCAGCTGGAATACTCTAACAGTATATGCATTTCCACCTCTTCCGTTAATGACCAAGGTCTTACTGAAGATCAGGACAGAACGACCAAAAGTGATTCTGATAGCTCCGGACTGGCCAAGGCAACACTGGTACCCACTGTTAAGGAGCTTGTCATGCACGAAACCGTGGCCTCTACCACAATGGCCACTTCTTCTGACACAGCACAATTACAAAACTCTGCACTCCAGCCTAAACACCTTGCAGCTGACAGCCTGGAGAATGCCTCGACTCCTCGCCTGGATAAACTATCCAAAAGGGTAAAGGCTATCATCAAGGAAGCTCGGCGCCTTCCGCAAGAAAGGCATATTCAGCAAAATGGAAATGATTCCGCACTTGGAACTCCACAAAGGGCCAAGATCCGACAGTAATGAGCATTCCACATATCCTGAAATACTTGGCAGAAATGCTCCATAATGGCCTTTCTTACTCTTCCATAAAAATTCATGCTTCAGCCATTTCAGCAGAATACAACACTGATCCACCTGTATTTTCTCATCCGCTGCTAAAGCAGTTTCTCAGAGGGATAAAAAACATCAACCCTCCAAGGAAACCACCAGTGCCTACATGGGACCTTAACTTCATGTTGGAAAAATTAACTCTACCTCCCTTTGAACCAGCAGCATCTGCAGAACTACAGTTCCTGTCTTGGAAGACTGCCTTCCTTCTGGTCATAACCTCGGCAAGAAGAGTATCTGAGTTACAGGCCCTCATGGCAGTACAACCATTTCTTACTTTTCACCAGGACAGAGTCTCATTGAGAACCAATCCTTCATTCATGCCAAAGGTGGTATCCAGGGTCTCACTGAACCAAGCTATTCACCTGCCTACCTTCTTTCCAAATCCACAAAATAAAGGAGAGAAACTTCTGCACACCCTGGACATTCACAGACAGTTGCGCTACTACTTGGACAGAACTAAGACTTACAGGAAAACTGACCAGCTCTTTGTAGCATATGCTGCTGGTGTACAAGGAAAAGCAATTTCCAAACAGACAATTTCAAAATGGATAGGGAATTGCATTCGATTCTGTTACTCTTTTCATGGCAAAACTGTGCCAGCTAACATTAGAATTCATTCCACCAGAGCCACAGCCACCTCCACAGCCTTCTTAAGAGGGGTGGCTACAAAGGACATTTTAGAAGCTGCTACATGGAGCTCCGTGCATACATTTTCCAAGCATTACAACTTGCCTTTATATTCCAGATCCAGAGCAGGCTTTGCTACTGCAGTCCTGCAGGGCATTTTAGCTACACCATCCTTTTCTTAGGTCCTACCACCCCCAGCTTGGCTATGGTATTCGACCCATATGTAAGGACTGCAGATGCATCCTTGAAGGACATAGTACAGTTTTGTACCTACCATAAATGTAGATGTCCGATAGGTATGCATCTGCAGTCAGGCTTTCCCTCCCTCCTACCCCTCTGTGGTATTCCTTGGGTATTTATCCCTCTTTCTAGCTAGCTGTGGTTATCTATTATGGTTTATTTGTTTTATATTACTGTGCATGTTTGGAATTTCTTGCATCTCTCCAAATTTAGCCTTCATTAGAGGGCACCTGGCATCTGGGGCAAGAAAAACTGAGGAAGATGGCGTCGGCTGACGCTTTTGTACCCCAGGCGCTCTGACGTAGGGGAAAAGGGCGACATCAGCCGACGCCGGACCCAGACTTTGGAATCCGGCCGACTGAAGGGCTGCCTGAGGCAGGACAACCCATATGTAAGGACTGCAGATGCATACCTATCGGACATCTACATTTATGGTAGGTACAAAACTGTACTTTCTCTCTATTTTTGTAGTCCATGACGGAATGCATAGGAAGGAAATGAGGAACGCTGCGGTTTGGGGAGACGAGTATAAGTTGAGTTTATAAGCATTCCAATTTTTCTCATTTTCTGATATAAGGGTTATCACCTGAAATCACGTGTGAAGTAATTAGAAAGTATTGACAGGGCTTGCTGGATATACTTGGGTCTGGGAAGTCACAGGTATTGTTATTATTTTACAAATTGTCAAGATTAAACATTTTTGTGGGTCTTTTCTGGTGTATTTAAGCTATGCAATATATAGAGTATTAATAACATAGGTAACGTAAAACATTCATGCTGCAAGGTGTGAGAGAAAGCCAAGTTCATGTTTGGAAATGGATTTGGGAACCCTTCTGGATAAAAATTATTGTGGTACAGGAATAACTGGCATCTAGATTATTTTGCCATTCAGGTGGAATAAATCTTCCATGAAGGAAATGTTATATAAGGTATAGGATAAAATAAATAAGGCTGTTTAGGGAAACGAGGCACTTTGGCTACACACAAGTCTGTTGCAAATGGATAGGAAGGCATTAGGGTAGAATGGCTTCCAGATGCAGCATGAATTAGTATTATTTTAACAAGTTTGAAGAGGACTTTTTAGTTCATCATTTGACTTTTGTTTGTGTATTTCAGTTGTGCGTTTGTTAGTTTGGGACTTGGTCTATCCCTTAGGTCTATGGTGCAGCTCCTACACATGCAGTGTGAAAAGTGATTCAGTGAAGTGGTGATTGGCTCTGTGTTGCCAGGTAGAAATAGAGCCCTTATTAGGGAAGTGCTAATTGGCTGTGTGTTGCCAGGTGGAAATAGAGCCCTTATTAGGGAAGTGCTAATTGGCTGTGTGTTGCCAGGTGGAAATAGAGCCCTTATTAGGGAAGTACTAATTGGCTCTGTATTGCCAGGTGGAAACAGAGCCCTTATTAGGGAAGTGCTAATTGGCTCTGTATTGCCAGGTGGAAACAGAGCCCTTATTAGGGAAGTGCTAATTGGCTCTGTATTGCCAGGTGGAAACAGAGCCCTTATTAGGGAAGTGCTAATTGGCTCTGTATTGCCAGGTGGAAACAGAGCCCTTATTAGGGAAGTGCTAATTGGCTGTGTGTTGCCAGGTGGAAATAGAGCCCTTATTAGGGAAGTGCTAATTGGCTGTGTGTTGCTAGGTGGAAACAGAGCCCTTATTAGGGAAGTGCTAATTGGCTCTGTATTGCCAGGTGGAAACAGAGCCCTTATTAGGGAAGTACTAATTGGCTCTGTATTGCCAGGTGGAAATAGAGCCCTTATTAGGGAAGTGCTAATTGGCTCTGTGTTGCCAGGTGGAAACAGAGCCCTTATTAGGGAAGTGCTAATTGGCTGTGTGTTGCTAGGTGGAAACAGAGCCCTTATTAGGGAAGTGCTAATTGGCTGTGTGTTGCCAGGTGGAAATAGAGCCCTTATTAGGGAAGTGCTAATTGGCTGTGTGTTGCCAGGTGGAAACAGAGCCCTTATTAGGGAAGTGCTAATTGGCTCTGTGTTGCCAGGTGGAAACAGAGCCCTTATTAGGGAAGTACTAATTGGCTCTGTATTGCCAGGTGGAAACAGAGCCCTTATTAGGGAAGTACTAATTGGCTCTGTATTGCCAGGTGGAAACAGAGCCCTTATTAGGGAAGTGCTAATTGGCTGTGTGTTGCTAGGTGGAAACAGAGCCCTTATTAGGGAAGTGCTAATTGGCTGTGTGTTGCTAGGTGGAAACAGAGCCCTTATTAGGGAAGTGCTAATTGGCTGTGTGTTGCTAGGTGGAAACAGAGCCCTTATTAGGGAAGTGCTAATTGGCTCTGTATTGCCAGGTGGAAACAGAGCCCTTATTAGGGAAGTGCTAATTGGCTGTGTGTTGCTAGGTGGAAACAGAGCCCTTATTAGGGAAGTGCTAATTGGCTGTGTGTTGCCAGGTGGAAACAGAGCCCTTATTAGGGAAGTGCTAATTGGCTGTGTGTTGCTAGGTGGAAACAGAGCCCTTATTAGGGAAGTGCTAATTGGCTGTGTGTTGCTAGGTGGAAACAGAGGTATTCATTAAAAGATTGAGCTTGGATGGGAAGGAGAAAACAATGAGATGACTGAGAAGATGGCTTGGACCTCAGTGAGTGGGTAAATGAACACCAGAAACCGCAGTCTCTCTACTTGGCGGTGTTTGATGAGGAAGTCAGAGCCTGATTTCCTTTTACCCCATAACATTTAAGGACAAAATCTGCATGGAAGATTCCACATAGAATTCAGTCCGTTTTGTGCTTTTACATTGAGGGCTGGGATATTCCATCTAATGGCAGTAGGTGGTGCCCTAGTCTGAGTTAGAAAACACAGACGTTAACTTATGAAACTAGTACTGGGACTGTAACCTGCAGTTAAGTGACACATTGTACAAAGTGAAGCTCAGAGCAGCTAGCATGTGCATCAGATAGCACTAATACCATATTCCTAGCACCATCTAATACCATATTCTGGTGCTGTCTTCACACCCGGTCCTGGTGCTGTCTAATAATACATTACCACATCCTACCTCTATCTAATACCACATTACCACATCCTAGCACTGTCTAGCACCACATCCTAGCGGTGACTAACTGCACATACTGGCACTAATACCAGATCCTAGCACTGTCCAATACCTCATCCTAGCCCAGATCTGGCACTGTCTGACCACATCCTGGCACTATTCAGTTCTAGTCCCTAACGCTAGAGACCACTGTAGAAGAGCTCTGTAAAACTCAGTCCTCAAACCCTAATTGCCCACCCTAATATGAGCCCTGACAATATGGATATGCAATTTCCGAATGTCTCTGTAGCCAGCTTGGTAGATATGGACATCCTAAGACCATCGTTTATTTATATTTTAAATTTGTTGACCGGGAAAGTCCAACTGGAACGAGGTCCATTGACAGCAGTGGCCTGGGGAGAAAAGCTCCACATAAATTAAACAGTAATTGCAAAAAATCATAAGACGGGCAAAAAACGCACAAGAAGTAAAACATCTACAATCGTCTTCTATTCACTGACAACCTTTTAATTCTTAAAGAAACCAACACAGCGTATGAAATACATAGATACACAACTTCCTTGGAGGCAAAAGATCTGGCGAACAAACATGGTCGTCAAGAACACCAAACATATTGTTCACACACAGACCATCTTAAGCTAAGGCACTAAAAAGAAATCTCCCCAAACCTCAAAGATCTCCTAAGTCTGTAAATAACTTTAGCTGTCCTCAGCAGGCAATTATGGTCATTTGCTTATTTGGAGCCAGTATCCGCTAAGTTGCACACACACTCAAGTCATTCCACCACAGGTACCAGTATGATTCTGTCATAGTCCATGTGGGCGCAAATGACCCAAAACATACCTCTCTGGATTATATGAAAAGAGACATTACGGAACTCTCTAAGTATGTATCTCAGACTAGTATGTATCTTGCATCGAGCATCATTCTACTGTCATCAAAGATGGTACCTCAGTATGAACAAAAAGTGATTGACTTTAACAATTGGCTTAGTTTCAGGTGTCATTCCAGGGAGATTCAGCATTTCTCGGCCAAGGAGCACACGATAAACAGACCATGTTGCTTTGCCAAAGATGGCGTGCACCTGACCCCCCCCCCTGGCTTCCAGTTGTTTCTAAAATGTCATCCACCACCCTTAGAGCATTTTTTTAGGAAATGCCAAAGTGATAAATCTGTCAACATAGCAAATAAAACCCACAGGAACCTAAAGATGTTACTGCTCAATGCTAGGAATCTTGACTAGAAACTCTACACCTTGCAAACTGTCCTCACTCTGGAGAATGTAGACATATATGCTGTTACTGAAACTTGGTGTAAAGCCACAGAAAGTACTCCATCAGTCAGGGCTACAGTGCCTTCCGTACATTTAGAGCATCAGCCTCACAGACAGGGACCAAAGGTACAGGTGTCTCGATCTACATTAGCAGAAAGTATACCTCAAGGTTGGTTAAACAGGATGATATTAGAGAGTTCATCCATATGCAAATCACCTTAGACAGAGTCCCATATCATGTCTTGGCAAGCTCTAGGTCACCTTCTATTACTCAAGAATCCAACAGTTCTTATTTAGACTTACTGGGGACACACTCCATCCAACCAAACACTCTGCTCATGCGACGGCCCCACTATAGACTGGGAAACATACACTGCATGGGAGACTTAAACTATCCCACTATAGACTGGAAAACATACCCTGCCATGGCAGACTTTAATTATCCCACTATAGACTGGAAAACATATGCTACTGCCACCTTGTAGGCATCCCATTTCCTGGACTGTATTAACAGGGATGCCCTTGATCTGTTAGTGTGCACTTCGACCAAAGGTTCGAATGTGCTGGACCTATTTCTTACCAATATGACAGAGTGCTGCCTGTCACTTCCTCACTTATGAGGTCAGATTACAAAGCATCAACTTGGAAAAGCCAGCAAAACCTGCTCTAATTAGAGAAAGCTACATCCTATTAAGCGACAGTTTGTCAAATTTCAGTGCCTTGCCCAACCCAAAATTCACAAACAGCTTTGAAGAATTATTCACAGAAACCCTGTACAAACATGTAAATGGCTGCATAGAGGCTGTGGTACCTGCCAGAAGTAAACCCAAAGCAAACTACACTGGCGGAATCCTAATCTTAACAGGGTGTATAACAAAAGGAAAAAAAGTCATGGCCAGAGTCAAAAAGCAACTGTCATAGTGACAGGAGCTCCCTAATAAAACTAAACCGGAATCCAACATTCCAAATAGGAGGTTAAGATAGCTTCTCAGGCTAAAGACAGCCGCAGGGCTGCAACCTCAAAGGTAACATGCAACAGTGTGCTTCATTGGTAGTAAATTAAATGGTATTTTGTTTATTGAGCAGACTCACCCTCCCAACTATTAAGAGAGCAGTTTCTGGCAGTGCTTACCAAGTCCAAAAACACAGGCTCAGTGGAGCCCAACAGTATCCCAAGTTGCCTCCTAAATGTCTGAAACATGATCTATCAAGACCACTTTAGTCACTTTTCAACTACAGCCTCAAAACAGGTTGTATACTAAGTGAATGGAGGAAGGCAGCAGTTATCCCCTTCCACAAGGATGGACCATCATCCGACCCCAGAATCTACAGACCCATTTGTATAACTAGTCTGGTATGCAAAGCCATGTGGAACATGTTATGGAAATGATCAATAGACATTGGTAATGTACAGACATTGGATCCATCCCAGTTTGTTTTTCTCCAAGGAAGGTCATGCCTACTTAATCAGGTAGACTTTGAGAAGGTAACCAGGGCAATGGATGATGGGTAAATGGTGCGTGCCATCGACCTATATCTGGCTAAGGCATTCTACACAATACTGCACTCCGGTATTGCTGACCAATTCTCTGAACTAGGCATAAATCCCTACACAACTCGTTGGATTGCTGACTGGCTCTCCATTAGGATCCAAGAAGTCAGGAACTCTGTCCTTGGCCCCCTATTGTTCGGCATCTACTTCTCAGAAGTACAGGCCAACATGGGAGGACTTTGGCTGAGAAAGTTTGCAGACGACTGCAAACTGGGCGCCATAGTGAAAAGTGCATCGGACACGGATATCCTTCAGAAGGGACTCACGGAAACAGATAGCTGGTGCCAGAGCCATGGCCTGAAGTTAAACGCCAAAAATGTATAGTCATACCCTTCGGGAAAAACAAGGTGACCCCAAGCTACCATATAGGTGGCAATCCACTAAGCACAGAAGAGGTTATCAGGGACCTGGGGACCCAGGTTGACAGTGGCCTTTATTTTGACACTCACGTTGCTAAAGTGGTTAGAAAGACCTTCTACATTGCCCAACTGATCATGAAGGGATTCACATCCAGATCTAGTGAGGCCATTGTTCCCCTGTACTCTTCACTTATCAGACCAATGATAGAGTACAATGCCCCATTCGTGATGCATCTCACCCGACATCTGCAGCAATTGGAGAGACCCCAAAAGTTCCTCACCAAAAGGATAAAGGGACTCCAAAATCTGTCATATGCTGCCAGATTGAAGAAACTCCAGCTCTATTCAGTCGCATACCGTCTGCTCAGAGGTGACATGTGCCTGACATACAAGGCCATGTCCAACCCGGAATTAATGGACATGCTCCACCTCAAAAAATCCAAATCCACCAAAACCACTAGAGCAAGCGACTTAAACCTTAGCACGGATATAAATAGGACGTGCTGGAGGGATAGATTTATCACTCAGAGACTCCCTATGCTGTGGAATAAAATCCCGGTCCATGCGAGGCAGAGCACCTCGCTGGCTCTGTTCAAGAGAAATCTTGACCTGTGGATGGGAGATCGTAGGTTTACCCCGGGAATCATCTCTGTGTCACTGCTGGACAGATGCACAACAAACTAATGGGCACAGTATTTTTTCATATAAGGGGTGGCATAAGCCAGAAAACTTTGGGCTAGGCTTATAAATGCCTTAGGACAGATAGCCTAGTATAAACCTATGAACCTATGATCAATGAGCCCACCTCCACCAAGAGGCAGGTCACCAGTGGTGCACCACAGGGCTCAGTGTTGGGCCCATACCTGTTTGACATCTACTTCTCGGAGGTCAAGGCTAATGTCAAGGGCCTCTGGCTCACCAAGGTCACAGATGACTGCATATTGCAAGTGATCATAAATTATCCCACATGACCCTAACATCCTGCAGGAGGGTCTAACACAGACAAATGACTGGTACCAAAGCCATGGATTAAAACTTAATGCAAAGAAGTGCATTATAGTGCTTTTGGGGCGATGACAACCCAGGCAAATTATTCCGTTTATAAGATACCCCAAGAGTTGACCCGATAGCTGGGAGAGCTGAGATCATGTAGATGGTAATCTGGCCTTTGACCAACGCCTTGCCAGTTTAGTAAGAAAATTGTTCTGTGTCACCCAACTTGCAAGTAGAGATATGACATCAGGTCCAAGGAAGTTATAGTACCACTCTACTTGTTCCTTATCAGACCCATCATTCAGTACAATGCCTACGCCAGCATATATTTGACTAAGCATATTCAACAGTTGGAACACCCACAAAGGTTCCTCCCAAAGAGAACCTAGGGCATTAACACTCTGTCTTGTACAGGTAGCATTAGAGCACTGTCTATATACTCAGTTTAACAGTCTGTCCTGTACAGGTAGTATTAGAGCACTGTCTGTAAATCAGTTTAATTTAACACACTGTCCTGTACAGGTAGCATTAGAGCACTGTCTGTATACTCATTAACACTCTATCGTGTACAGGTAGCATTAGAGCACTTTCTGTATACTCAGTTTAACACTCTGTCCTGTACAGATAGCATTAGAGCACTGTGTGTATACTCAGTTTAACAATCTGTCCTGTACAGGTAGCATTAGAGCACTGTCTGTATACTCAGTCTCCTCATTAATACTCTGTCTTGTACAGGTAGCATTAGAGTGCTGTCTGTACACTCAGTTTAACACTCTGTCCTGTCCAGATAGCATTAGAGCACTGTGTGTATACTCATTTTAACACTCTGTCCTGTACAGATAGTATTAGAACACTGTCTGTACACTCAGTTTAACACTCTGTCCTGTACAGGTCGCATTAGAGCACTGTTTGTATATGCAATTTAACTCTGTCCTGTACAGGTAGCATTGGAGCAGTGTCTGTACACTCAGTTTAACAATCTGCCCTGTACAGGCAGCATTAGAGCACTGTCTGTATACTCATTCTCCTCATTAGTACTCTGTCTTGTACAGGTAGCATTAGAGCACTGTCTGTATACTCATTCTCCTCATTAATACTCTGTCTTGTACAGGTAGCATTAGAGCACGGTCTGTATATTCAGTTTTAACGCTCTGTCCTGTCCAGATAGCATTAGAGCACTGTCTATACACTCAGTTTAACACTCTGTCCTGTACAGGTAGCATTAGAGCACTGAGTGTATACTCAGTTTAACACTCTGTCCTGTACAGGTAGCATTAGAGCACTGTCTGTATTCCAGTTTAACACTCTGTCTTGTCCAGATAGCATTAGAGCACTGTCTGTATACTAATTCTCCTCATTAACACTCTGTCCTGTACGGGTATCATTAGAGCATGGTCTATATACTCAGTTTTAACGCTCTGTCCTCTTCAGATAGCATTAGAGCACTGTCTGTATGCTCCGTTTAACATTCTGTGCTGTAGAAGTAGCATTAGAGCACTGTCTGTATAATCAGTTTAACACTCTATCCTGTACAGGTAGCATTAGAACACTGTCTGTATACTCAGTTTAACACTCTGTCCTGTACAGATAGCATTAGAGCACTGCCTGTATACTCATTTTAACACTCCGTACTGTACTGGTAGCGTTAGAGCACTGTCTGTATTCCAGTTTAGCACTCTGTCCTATACAGGTAGCATTAGAGCACTGTCTGTATAATCAGTTTAACACTCTGTCCTGCACAGATAGCATTAGAGCACTGTCTGTATTCCAGTTTAACACTCTGCCCTGTACAGGTAGCATTAGAGCACTGTGTGTGTATTCAGTTTAACACACTGTCCTATACAGGTAGCATTAGAACACTGTCTGTATACTCATTCTCCTCATTAACACTCTGTTCTATATGGGTATCATTAGAGCACAGTCTGTATACTCAGTTTTAATGCTCTGTCCTGTCCAGATAGCATTAGAGCACTGTCTGTATACTCAGTTTAACACTCTGTCCTGTACAGGTAGCATTAGAGCACTGTCTGTATACTCTTTTTAACACTCCGTCCTGTACTGGTAGCATTAGAGCACTGTCTGTATTCCAGTTTAGCTCTCTGTCCTGTACAGATAGCATTAGAGCACTGTCCATATACTCAGTTTAACACGCTGTCCTGTACTGGTAGCATTAGAGCACTGTCTGTAGACTCTTTTTAACACTCCATCCTGTATTGGTAGCATTAGAGCACTGTCTGTATTCCAGTTTAGCACTCTGTCCTGCACAGATAGCATTATAACACTGTCTGTATACTCAGTTTAACACTCTGTAATGTACAGGTAGAATTAGAGCACTGTCTGTATAATTTTAACACTCTTATCTTGTACAGGTAGCATTAAAGCACTGTGTGTATACTCAGTTTAACACACTGTCCTGTACAGGTAGCATTAGAGCACTGTCTGTATACTCTGTCTCCTCATTAACATTCTGTCCTGTACAGGTAGCATTAGAGCACGGTCTGTATACTCTTTTTAACACTCTGTCCTGTACTGGTAGCATTAGAGCACTGTCTGTATTCCAGTGTAGCTCTCTGTCCTGTACAGATAGCATTAGAGCACTGTCTATATACTCAGTTTAATACTCTGTCCTGTACTGGTAGCATTAGAGCACTGTCTGTACACTCAGTTTAACACTCTGTCCTGTACAGATAGCATTAGAGCACTGTTTGTATACTCTTTTTAACACTCCGTCCTGTACTGGTAGCATTAGAGCACTGTCTGTATACTCAGTTTAACACTTTGTCCTGTACTGGTAGCATTAGAGCACTGTCTGTATACTCAGTTTAACACACTGTCCTGTACAGGTAGCATTAGAGCGTTGTTTGTATACTGAGTTTAACACTCTGTCCTTTACAGATAACATTAGAGCACTGTTTGTATACTCAGTTTAACACTGTGACTTGTACAGATAGCATTAGAGCACTGTGTGCATACTCGGATTAACACTCTGTCCTGTACAGGTAGCATTAGAGCACTGTTTGTATACTGAGTTTAACACTCTGTCCTTTACAGATAGCATTAGAGCACTGTCTGTATACTGAGTTTAACACTCTGTCCTGTACAGGTAGCATTAGAGCACTGTGTGTATACTCAGTTTAACACACTGTCCTGTACAGGTAGCATTAGAGCACTGTTTGTATACCGAGTTTAACATTCTGTCCATTACAGATAGCATTAGAGCACTGTTTGTATACTCAGTTTAACACTGTGACTTGTACAGATAGCATTAGAGCACTGTGTACATACTCAGATTAACACTCTGTCCTGTACAGATAGCATTATAGCACTCTCTGCATACTCACTCTCCTCATTAAAACTCTGTCCTTTACAGGTAGCATTAGACCACTGTCTGTATACTCACTTTAACACTCTGTCCTGTACAGATAGCATTAGAGCACTGTCTGTATACTCAGATTAACACTCTGTAATGTACAGGTAGCATTAGAGCACTGTCTGTATACTCTTTTTAACACTTCGTCCTGTACTGGTAGCATTAGAGCACTTGCTGTATTCCAGTTTAGCACTCAGTCCTGTACAGGTAGCATTAGAGCACTGTCTGTATACTCAGTTTAACACTATGTCCTGTACAGATACCATTAAAGCACTTTCTGTATGCTCCGTTTAACACTCTGTCCTGCACAGATAGCATTAGAGCACTGTATACTCCATTTAACACTCTGTAATGTACAGGTAGAATTAGAGCGCTGTCTGTATACTCATTCTCCTCATTAATACTCTGTCCTGTACAGGTAGCATTAGCACACGGTCTGTATACTCAGTTTAACACAGTGTTCTGTACAGGTAGCATTAGAGCACTGTCTGTATACTCAGTTTAACACACTGTCCTGTACAGGTAGCATTAGAGCACTGTCTGTATACTCAGTTTAACACTCCCTCCTGTACAGGCAGCAGTAGAGCACTTTCTGTATACTCGGAGTAACACTCTGTCCTGTACATATAGCATTAGAGCACTGTTTGTATACTGAGTTTAACACTCTGTCCTTTAAAGATGGCATTAGAGCACTGTTTGTATACTCAGTTTAACACTGTAACATGTACAGATAGCATTAGAGCACTATCTGTATACTCAGTTTAACACTCTGCCCTGTACGGGTAGCATTAGAGCACTGTGTGTATACTCAGTTTAGCAAACTGTCCTGTACAAGTAGCAGTAGAGCACTGTCTGTATACTTTTTTTAACACTCCATCCTGTACAGGTAGCATTAGAGCACTGTCTGTATACTCAGTTTAACATTCTGTCCAGTACAGGTAGAATTAGAGCGCTGTCTGTATACTCATTCTCCTTATTAACACTCTTTCCTGTACAGGTAGCATTAGAGCACTGTGTGTATACTCAGTTTAACACACTGTCCTGTACAGATAGCATTAGAGCACTGTCTGTATACTCAGTTTAACACTCTGTCCTGTACAGGTAGCATTAGAGCACTTTGTGCATACTCAGTTTAACACACTGTCCTGTACAGGTAGCATTAGAGCACTGTCTGTATACTCTGTCTCCTCATTAACACTCTGTCCTGTACAGGTAGCATTAGAGCACTGTCTGTATACTCTCGTCTCCTCATTAACACTCTGTCCTATACAGGTAGCATTAGAGCACTGTCTGTATTCCAGTCTAACACTCTGCCCTGTCCAGATAGCATTAGAGCACTGTCTGTATACTCATTCTCCTCATTAACACTCTGTCTTGTACGGGTATCATTAGAGCACTGTTTGTATACTCAGTTTAACACTGTGACTTGTACAGATAGCATTAGAGCACTGTCTGTATATGCAGTTTAACACTCTGTCCTGTACAGGTAGCATTAGAGCACTGTTTGTATACTCAGTTTAACACTGTGACTTGTACAGATAGCATTATAGCACTGGCTGTATATGCAGTTTAACACTCTGTCCCATACAGATAGCATTAGAGCACTGTCTGTATACTCAGTTTAACATTCTGTCCAGTACAGGTAGAATTAGAGCGCTGTCTGTATACTCATTCTCCTTATTAACACTCTTTCCTGTGCAGGTAACATTAGAGCACGGTCTGTATACTCAGTTTAACACTCTGTTCTGTACAGGTAGCATTAGATCACTGTCTGTATACTCAGTTTACCACTCTGTCCTGTACAGGTAGCATTAGATCACTGTCTGTATACTCAGTTTAACACTCTGTCCTGTACAGATAGCATTAGAGCACTGTCTGTATGTCTCCTCATTAACACTGTCCTGTACAGGTATCATTAGAGCACTGTCTGTATACACTTTTTAACACTCCATCCTGTACAGGTAGCATTAGAGCACTGTCTGTATACTCAGTTTAACACTCTGTCCTGTACAGATAGCATTGGAGCACTGTCTGTATAATCAGTTTAACACTCTATCATGTACAGGTAGCATTAGAACACTGTCTGTATACTCAGTTTAACACTTTGTCCTGTACAGATAGTATTAGAGCACTGTCTGTATACTCAGTTTAACACTCTGTCCTGTACAGATAGCATTAGAGCACTGTCTGTATACTCAGTTTAACACTCTGTCCTGTACAGGTAGCATTAGAGCACTGTTTGTATACTCAGTTTAACACTGTGACTTGTACAGATAGCATTAGAACACTGGCTGTATATGCAGTTTAACACTCTGTCCCGTACAGATAGCATTAGAGCACTGTCTGTATACTCAGTTTAACA
Organism: Protopterus annectens; assembly: GCF_019279795.1. Lineage (NCBI taxonomy): Eukaryota > Metazoa > Chordata > Ceratodontiformes > Protopteridae > Protopterus > Protopterus annectens. The sequence continues at coordinate 2,755,179 of NC_056743.1, read as the reverse complement.
CTCTGTCCTGCATAGGTCACATTAAAAAACTGTCTGTATACTCAGTTTAGCACTCTGTCCTGTACAGATAGCATTAGAGCACCGACTGTACACTCAGTTTAACACGCTGTCCTGAAAAGGTAGCATTAGAGCACTGTCTGTATACTCAGTCTCCTCCTGGCTGCTGACACACAAAGCATCCTTAGATTCAGAACTGATGGAGTTTTTGTACATCTGCAAAACAAGCAGCACCAGAAACACTAGCTCAAGAGATTTGAACTTTGCTTGCAACATAAATAGAACATTCTGGCAAGACAGATGTGTGACTGAAAAGATCTCCATGCTCTGGAATACGCTCCCTTTGCATGTGAAGCAGAGTCTGTCCCTAACCCATTTCAAATGTAATCTTGTCCATTGGATGGAACATCACAAATAAATCCCTGCACTGGCCACTATGTCTCTTATAGACAGGGGCTGACAGTAAACATTTCCTAACTAACCTAACCCCCTCAGATAACTTTTTAGCAACTTCCTAACATACATATCCCCTCAGTTAAGATGCACATGTTACCACGGATGCAGCTGGGTTGGTTTGCATCTCTAGGCTTATAAAGATGCTGGTGGTCATTAGTCTAGTGTATACCTATGAACTGTCAAGAGTGAATGGTTTCCTGTTTTACTTGAGAGAACGCTGGGCATCAGAGAAGGTAGGCAGTATCCTGCACTGAGAGGTTGTTGTCTGCAGCAGAGTAATGCTTATTGTTAACTGCTTCAAGGGTGATGGTGTTAAGACGCAGGTAGAAAGCTATTTGGCCTTTTAAATGGAGGTAGACTGATGCACGTTGACCATGACTAATAACGATGTTCTTCATTCCACATTGCTGCAGTCCTAACTATTGGGTAGTCCGCTGTCCAGTCGGCCCGAATACCAAAGTATATGGCTGACGTCGGTCAGGGCGCATTAGACTGACGTCAGTACGTCAGGGTACTAATGCGCATGACCGACGTCATATCCTCAGTCTTTTTTGCCGCATGGTCCGATGCAGAAGCAATTTTGCGAGTGCAGGTTGGCGTTCTGAAAATTTCTGAAGTCAGAGTTTCAGACCGAATCAAAGTTGGCTAAGTACCCCGTTGGGGAATATTTTGGTTTTTTCTTGCCTCAGTATTTAACCGGATGTCAGAAAAAGTGAATAACTGTATTTCTTGTGGGAAACAGATACCTCATAGGGATTACCATACTTTGTGTATACCTTGTTTAGGGCCTGAGCACGACGTTGTTGGATGCCGTTCTTGTGCTAGATTTAACAAACGCACTATTAAAAGAAGGTTAGACTGTGCCAGGTTAGTGTTTGGGAAGCGTTGTAACTATAAAATGCCGTCGGATGTTCCGACGCCGCTAAAAACGCAAGGACAAAACAGCAAAGCCTAGAGGGAAGAACCGACAGTCCCAGACGTCGGTTCTTTAGAGGGCTCAGTGGAGCCGGAGGTTTTGCCAGGTGTTTCTTTGGAGTCTCAGGGAGAGACTTTACTGTTACAGGATGTTTCCTCTCAGGAAGTAGGCCAGGCCGAGGGGCTTCTCAGGTGGCTGTTCTTCCCTCACTTCCTAAGGTGGTTAGGGCCTCCCTTCTGTTTCCAAGGCTTCTTTAGGGCAGGCCAGGTTTTGCTTCAGTGGGGTTTCTCCTAGTGCTTCAGGGTCTTTGCCTAAGAAACATATGCTTAAAATGGCAGAGGATTTGATTACTATGATAAGGGGTTCTATGCCCCCTCCTGATAAGAGGCCTAGGGTGGAACCTGAGCTTGAGAGTTTTGAGCAATGCTCGAGGCTTCTGAGTCTTCGACTGAAGACTTGCAGGAGTTCCCTCCTTATTCTGATTCTGATGTGGATGATTCTACTCCTTCAGCTTCTCCTCCTGAGGATTTTTCATTTTCAGAGACTTTGCATTCCATGAGGGAGCATTTTAAATGGGAAGGCCAAGATTTCTCTGATTCCAGGAAAAGGCTTAGGAGTTCTTGTTTTACCCCAGCATAGGCCTTTAGCTATACCTCCTGTTTTGAATGTGGTGGAAGATGTTTTTGCAGAGGCTTCCCTGAATCCTGATTCTTTGCCTCCTGCCCCAGTTAAACCGGATAGGTATTATAGGGTGCCTGAAGCTCATAAGTATCTTTTAAGAGTCCTAGGGCAGACCCGAAACTGTCTCTCAGGGGCCTAAAGGTGTAAAGGCCTCAGTTGTTAAAAATCCTGTCCCTCCTGATAAAGAGGCAAGGGCTTTGGATAGATGGGGAAAGAAAGTGTATACTTCTTCCACTTTAGCCATGAGGGCGTTGAATTGTCAGTTCCACATGTTAAAATATCAGAATTATCTTCTTTCACAGTTGAAATCTAAGGTGGATGCTCTGGCGGAAGGTATTGACTGTAAAGAGTTGCAGGATTTAGTTCATGTGTCTGAACAGGTGGGTAAACATTCCTTGCAATGTGGTTTTGATGCTGTACAGGCCTCCTCCAGGGTGGCTGCCACTGGTTCTGTTCTTCGTAGGCACGCCTGGTTGAGAGATCAGAATTTAGCTGAGCATGTTAAGACAAGGATTTTGGATGCTCCTTTGCAATCTGATGTGTTGTTTGGTTCGCCTGTGGAAGCAGTTTTGAAGAAAATGGAGGACAAGGCTAAATCTATGCAAACTGTTAAAGATTTTTTGCAGGTACAGCCTCGAAGTTTAGTAGAAATTGGCCTGCTAAGGGTTGGACTTATCCTGCTTATGATTCCCAGTCTAGGGGTAGGTCTAGACGTGGTAGCGGCCGACCTCAGCGTTCCTTTAGGCTTAGCACAGGGAGTTCCCCCGCTCACCCTTCTGGTGAGGCGCAGGGTCAGTCCTTCGTAAGCAGACCCAATGACCTGCCTTTTCAGCTGCCAGTTCATTCTCGCCTGGCAGCACCGTTGGGAGGAAGGCTGTCTCTTTTCAAAGAAAATTGGGATTTAATTACCCAAGACAGATGGGTTCTGGATATCATTCACCACGGTTACAGGTTTTATTTCCATACCTTGCCTCCTTTCAAAGGCATGCCAGACATTCCTCCTCTACAAAGACAAGAGGCGTACAAGCAAATTTCTCTGTTACTCCAAATAGGGGCTATTCAGCCAGTTCCTGTGCCAGAAAGGGCCTAGGATTTTATTCTCGCCTGTTCCTAGTACCAAGAAGGGAACACGTGGAGACCAATTTTGGATTTATCTATCCTCAACACTTATCTGGACATTCCCAAGTTCAAAATGTTGACGTTACAACAGCTTTTACCTCTACTGGGCAACGATCACTGGATGGTAACTTTAGATCTCAAGGAAGCTTACCTTCATGTGCCTATAAGATTAAGTTGCAGAAAGTATCTGCTTTCGAGCTGGAAGTTCTCATTATCAGTTCTCTGCATTGCCCTTTGGCTTATCTACTGCCCAGAGTATTCACAAAGGTTCTGGCTCCAGTGATAGCTTACTTCAGGCTAAAGGGATTCAAATCTACCCTTACTTGGACGATTGCCTGATTCTGGCTCAAGAAAAGGAAGACCTTCTACAGCATCTGGAATATGTCATAGCAGTGCTAAGATGCCTAGGGTATTCTGTGAACGAAATAAAGTCCAGTCTAGTACCCTCTCAAGACATGTGCTTTCTGGGTGTGAGACTGAATACAGCAGCCCAGATGGCCTTTTTAACCCCGGACAAACAAAAGAATCTTTCCAGTTACTTCCATCAACTATCTCTTCAGTCCGGGCTGACTGCAAGGACAGTCCTTCAAGCCTTAGGGTTCATGGCATCTTGTATTCTGGTGCTTCCCAATGCCAAACTGCATATGAGGAAGCTACAGTGGTATCTCAAAAATGTATGGACACAGCACTGCCAGGATTTGGACACTGTCATTCAAATAATACCTTGCATTCAAAAGGAATTTTTGTGGTGGGCTCAGGAATGTCACCTAAACAAGGGACTCTCTGTGACCCGGCCAGAGGCGAGTCAGATTCTAACGACAGATGCCTCAGACATTGCTTGGGGAGCTCATCTAAATGGAAAGTGGATACAAGACAAGTGGCCTGCCAGACTACAGCATCTACATATCAACATGAAAGAGATGTTAGCAGTCCAGTTTGCATTAATGGCTTTCAAGGAGTTACTTCTTCCAGGGCAGGTGTTGATTCTAACAGACAACACAACTGTCATGTGGTACATCAACAAACAAGGGGAACACATTCTTACCCATTGTGCAGGCAAGCAATGATTTTATGGGAGACTGCGCTCAGCTTGCAACTAACTCTTCAGGCAAGGTTTCTGCCGGAGCACAGAACTCCTTAGCAGATGTGTTAAGCAGACAAATCATGGATCCCCACAGTGGAAACTGGATCTTCATGTATTTCAAAATTGACAGTGTCATGGGGAACTCCAGACATAGATCTGTTCGCTTCTCCACTAAACCACCAGCTGCCAAAGTTTTGCACAAAGAAGTTTCATCACACAGCTTGGAAAGTGGGCGCTCTTTCTTTCAGTTGGAAAAATCTTCATGTGTATGCGTTTCCACCTCTGCCTCTTCTTCCAAAAGTGCTTCTAAAGGTCAGACAAGACAAGCCAAGGATGATTTTAATAGCTCCAGATTGGCCTCGGCAGCACTGGTACCATTACTGAGGAGTCTGGTAAAGAAGCCTCCATGGCCTTTACCCCTGATTCCACACCTGTTGTCTCAGAGAAGGTCACCTGCTCAATGTCAAACTTCACTCTCTTCATCTAACAGCCTGGCATATTCTGTTTTGAAAGGCAGCAGGTCTCAACTTCCTCAACAAGTTTTAAATGTGATTATGGAAGCCAGGAGACCTAGTACAAAGAAAGTGTATGCAGAAAAATGGAAGAGATTTTTATTTTGGAGTGCAGCAAACAATTTGGAGATTTCGGAGCCAAATTTGAGTGTGGCTCTTCAATATCTTACTGAGTTATTGGACAAAGGTTTGTCTTTCTCTTCCATTAAGATTCATGCTGCAGCAATTTCAGCTCACTATGATTGTGACCCACCATTGTTTTCGCATCCTTTGTTCAAGCAATTTCTTAGAGGGGCAAAGAATATAAGACCCCACGTAGAGCTCCTACTCCTGCTTGGGATCTCAATTTTGTGTTGGAGAAACTTACTCTACAACCTTTTGAGCCCTCTTGGCTACTGCTGAATTGAAATACTTGTCATGGAAGACTGCTTTTTGTTGGCCATTACTTCTGCAAGAAGGGTTTCTGTAGCATTAGAACACTGTCTGTATACTCAGTTTAACACTTTGTCCTGTACAGATAGTATTAGAGCACTGTCTGTATACTCAGTTTAACACTCTGTCCTGTACAGATAGCATTAGAGCACTGTCTGTATACTCAGTTTAACACTCTGTCCTGTACAGGTAGCATTAGAGCACTGTTTGTATACTCAGTTTAACACTGTGACTTGTACAGATAGCATTAGAACACTGGCTGTATATGCAGTTTAACACTCTGTCCTGCACAGATAGCATTAGAGCACTGTCTGTATACTCAGTTTAACACTCTGTCCTGCATAGGTCACATTAAAAAACTGTCTGTATACTCAGTTTAGCACTCTGTCCTGTACAGATAGCATTAGAGCACCGACTGTACACTCAGTTTAACACGCTGTCCTGAAAAGGTAGCATTAGAGCACTGTCTGTATACTCAGTCTCCTCCTGGCTGCTGACACACAAAGCATCCTTAGATTCAGAACTGATGGAGTTTTGTACATCTGCAAAACAAGCAGCACCAGAAACACTAGCTCAAGAGATTTGAACTTTGCTTGCAACATAAATAGAACATTCTGGCAAGACAGATGTGTGACTGAAAGATCTCCATGCTCTGGAATACGCCTCCCTTTGCATGTGAAGCAGAGTCTGTCCCTAACCCATTTCAAATGTAATCTTGTCCATTGGATGGAACATCACAAATAAATCCCTGCACTGGCCACTATGTCTCTTATAGACAGGGGCTGACAGTAAACATTTCCTAACTAACCTAACCCCCTCAGATAACTTTTTAGCAACTTCCTAACATACATATCCCTCAGTTAAGATGCACATGTTACCACGGATGCAGCTGGGTTGGTTTGCATCTCTAGGCTTATAAAGATGCTGGTGGTCATTAGTCTAGTGTATACCTATGAACTGTCAAGAGTGAATGGTTTCCTGTTTTACTTGAGAGAACGCTGGGCATCAGAGAAGGTAGGCAGTATCCTGCACTGAGAGGTTGTTGTCTGCAGCAGAGTAATGCTTATTGTTAACTGCTTCAAGGGTGATGGTGTTAAGACGCAGGTAGAAAGCTATTTGGCCTTTTAAATGGAGGTAGACTGATGCACGTTGACCATGACTAATAACGTTTTATTTTTTGTGGTTTGGAGTAAATTGCCATTTATATGACAGTGGGGCTGTGAAAAGAAAAGTGTATTCCACTCTTGTTATAAGTGCATTAATGCCTATAAAAGTGCAGGCTTCGACTCTAAGTAGCTTATGTATGCTGTATATCGCTCTACGTTATGGGGGTTGATTCAGTGGGCATTTCCAAAGAAAGGGTGCTATGTAGAAGAAAGCCAGCATGTTTTTATTCTTCAGTAAATTTTGCAAGGTACTATAATGGGCCAAGATGTCAGCATAGTGATATTACCCAATCTTTTAGGTAGTTATCAAATAGCAGTACAGTAGATTTATTAGTGGTAATATGTTTGCTGTTACAGAGCCAGTAGTAGATGTAAGAGAAGCTGTGTTGCATAGTAAAGGCTGCCAGTTGTGGGGATTTCTGAGCTAATGTAAAGACTATCTCATCTGCATGTAGAGTAAACTCCGTTAACCGCACCCATGGGGATTGGTAGATGCTGAATAACTGTAGTTTCTGGTGCTTGAGAGTTACTATTAAAACAGGCCTAATACTGTACCATATGTTATTTGTTTGGTTTGACTTGTTCTCAGGTTAGCGAGAGAGGGAATATTATTTATTTAACAGTTTTTTACCGGGAAAGTCCAACTTGGAGTTGCATTTGTAGTTGATTGTGCTGAGGTGTTTTCAACATGTTTGAAGCATTTGCAACAGACTCCAAGAATTCCAAGCACGCCTAGCATTTTATAACCCTGATATAGCTGTAGTCACAGAAACCTGGTGAAAACGTCTCATAAAAGACAATGAAATGTTACCACCAGGATGTAACATTTTCAGACTTGAGAGAACAAACGAGGTGGAGGAGTAGCAATTATATTAAAAAACTCCCTAAAACCTACCCTTTATTCACACCCTCTGCCTATATTTGACAATGCAGAATACATCATAGCACATCTCAAACTTAACAGAAAAGCAATCTGCATCACCGCTTTACATCCCCCCAGGAGAAAATAGTAACACAGCAGAACAACTTCTGCATTGGCTATATAACAATGTACCCCATGAAACCATTATGATAGTTGACCTTAACGTAAACTGGAACCCTAAGGACATAAACACTCCATCAATGACTTACTCGGTTTCTCATAAATAATAAAAGATACAACCTAGATACATACACACAAACAAGGAATCCGTCTTGTACTTGATTCATGCAAACAAACCGATTAACATAAATTCCTCTGGCTGCATTGCTGACAGGATTGATGACTGTCTACCAAATTATGCTGTCAGAAACTATCCCAACATATGCAAACAGGCAGCTTACCAACAGGTGTGAAATATAAAATATTTGAATTCAAGTGACTTCTTCTCCACAATAAAGCTGTGCATTTGGAATCTCCCAAAGACCATGCCACTAGATGGTGGTCTAATCCATTTCAGTAATCCTTTCCTAAACATCTTCAATAGCCACGCACCACTCAGAACCAAGAGTCATGTCAAAACTTGCAGTCGTCTTCAAACAGACAAAGCATGGAAAATGTGGTCCATAAACAAAACCCAGTCCAACTACCAGCAATTTAGATACTTGAGAAATGTTGCAAAGCAGTTAAACAACAAAATATCCTACTTCTCCACCTTCACTCAACACATCAAATCAATCCCAAGCTGTTTGATCCTCAATAAACAAACCACTGTGCCCAGACAAATGACTACTTCCACATCAGCAACCAGTAACAACCCAGTCCATATAGCCAACCAGTTCAACACCCACTGTATAAACTCAGTACTTTCTCTTAAACAAGCTCTCCCACCACATTCACTACCCCAGCCTCATCTAATAACAGTACCATATCATTCTCTTTCCAAGCAGTCCAATCTAACACCATAAAAGCAATACCTACAGAAACTCAAACCAACAATCTTAGCAGCAGACCACCTAAAACTAATTTCTGAAGCTCTACCCTTCCCTATTTCTATACAAACTATAACTGATCCATCACAGAAAACTATGCCCCAGCCATCTGGAAGAAATCTTTCATAATTCCACTCCACAAAGGTGGAAATTCACCTGACCCACCCAGCTACACACCCATAGCTATACTACCACCAGTATCAAAAATATTAGAAAAATATATCCACTCCCAGCTCCGCAAATATCTAAACCAAAGTAATCTTTTGTCTGTAGTGACTTAACGTGGCTTTGGTCTTAGTTTTTACAGTTACTCCTCTTAGCTTTACCAGTGCTATCAACCACAGTAGAGGTAAAGATGACCTAGAATCAGCACTCTTATGCCAAAGGCCTTTGACAGTTTCTCATCAAAAACTTCTGAGAGAGCTCTTCTCCCGAGGTCTAACTTAATCGTCCCTCACCTGGTTTCATAACTTGTTCACAAGTCGTCAGCAATCAGTAAAATGGAAACAAAAATTCTCCTCTTTCCTTCCTGTCACAGTTGGGGTCCCACGAGGATCAGTACTGGGCCCACTTCTATTTAATATATTTGTAAATAAACTCCATACTGTTGCAAAAAAGCAAGTATAGTTCCATATGTAGATGATGCAATCCTCATCTGCCCGAATTACATATCCCCCAGGAAATCAGAGAGAGTATTCCTCATCTGTCGAATTCTGGCTAGGCACTGCAAACCTACTCTTAAATGCAAAAAAAAAAAAAAAAGACTAAACGAATGCTCTTTTAACCAAAACAGTTTAATATTCAGAAGTACAACTTCCATATTGTCCCATCTAATACAAAAATTGAAACTTACAAGAATCCAAATTACTTGGAGTACTCCTAGATTGCAAACTCAAATGCGACCAACATATTCTCCAAACTATCAAAAATACACACAAAAAAATAGGTTCCCTGTATAATAGAGCACAATGATATCTTACAATATCCACAAGAAAATCCATTGCAACAGAGTAACCTATTCCCATCTATATTGTATGCCTCACGTATCTACACTAATCTCAGCAATACCCTCAAGTTCAAGCTTGATGCAGGATATGATAAAATAGCAAGGTTCACCACATACTCATCTCATTAAACCCATCACTGCACAGCACAGAATGACCCAAGAGATAATATTCTGTATGTCGTCTATGTACGTGAATATTGGAGCTTTTCTACTTGGGCCTATGCTGAAAAAAGGTATCTATCCCAGTCAACAAAGATTAATAAGTAAAACAGCAAAAACACGAACTAGGTCCCACAAAACCACAATAAAACGCAAACAGCACTTCGATGCCCAATGAACTCTTCCAAGACTCTTCGATGTAATAAAATCACTTTTATTTTAAGACAAACAACACAATAAGGTGAACAGAAACAAATTCATCAAGCGCTTTCGCCTGTGTAAATCCCAGGCTTTTTCAAGATACAACAGCAGGATGTTGAACTCCCTTTAAATAGGGCAGTTCATTGACAATTAGTGTAATTAATCAGCTTAATCAAAATACCTTGGTGGCAATTGATTGCAGAACTTTTTATAAATGCTCTGACCTTAGTTATCACAGTGTCTTCTAGCAATTCGTTGAAATTGAATCCAAATAAAACCAAATAGAAATGCGTAAAATTCATAAAAATGAATAACAACAACCTACATTTAAACATCTGTTAACTATAAAACATCATAAACCACGATGAATGTACCCTGTTCTTTCTTTATCATTGCTCTTTGTTATAAATCCCCCATATTTACATACATCATTTCTAAAATGATTGAATGTCGTAGAAATAGTATCAATGGCATGTACTACCTAAATGTCTTTAATATCAAAGTCCAGTAGCACCAGTAATATGTTAAATATCTATGAAATGTTAAAGATTAATAAGTAACTAAAGCTTTGCAGTAGTAATGTGGCCATCAGCAATCTTGTGTAGAGAAACCGAGTGGATGGGGTTTTGTGTGTGGGAGAAATGTGCTCTAGTACTGTTAGTGGTGTTAGAGATGATGGGTTTGATTGCATGTAACATGTTTGGTGAAAGCTTGAAAGGAACAGTTGATTTAAGGAAGATTTTTATGTAGACAGATTTTTTGTTGTACCAGAATTTGTTGTACACTAGGAGCTGAACTTCAAGGAATTGTGAACCTTGGCTTCTTTAGTTACAATTCTGGTGGATCATTTAGTTATAGCCTGTGGGGAGCTCCTGAAGATATTAAGTGCAATGGATACTGCTATTTGTCATTAATGAACTGAAAGTGCTGAGGTCATCCTTAAACTATAAAATACTGTAGTGTAAAGACCATGTACTGACATTTCGTAGACCATTAGGGTTTGGTTTTCACAGTCTACGATATCTGAAAACTGTATGAAGACTGTTATGTATCCACGGCAACATAAAAGCTATTGGTGTTGCTGTAGCCTTTTTTGAAGCCATGCTGCTGACTAGAATGTAGATCATGTGACTCTGAGTTATTTGTGAGGCTACTACTTTCTGCAGTGTCTTTGCCTAAAGGGAGAAGAGAACAAGGGGTCAGAAGGATGCTGGTCGGTCTTAGTGACCAGAACCATGTCCTCTAACTCAGGAAGTGCACCAACAGATGGAGAGCTAACGTTATGTTTACCCAAGTATAAAGGTATTGCACAATATTAAGAATTTATATTTTGACATGTCACCTAGCTTACATGCTTCACTGATGCTCCTCTTGGACTTAATAGCCTGTGTTATTGCATAAGACGGGTCCCTCTCCTTTCACAGGGGCATGCTTTCTGATCACCTCACCTCACCTCACCTCATTGTGCTGCTGCCATTCATGAGAGGCTTGATTTTTTGCTCCATATTATCTTAATGCCTCCCAGTGACAGATAACATGCCTAGCATTCTTCACTCCCTCACCACATTTGAGTGTTCTTTCGCATTTTACCACATGGAGCATCTCCACAAGAGTGGTGTGGTGACATGAAGGCATGGTATTGTCATGTACTAACACCCCCCCCCAGTACTTCAGAGAGTAGCCAAATTAGTAAATTAGTCTTTCCTGTGAAAAGAGGACAGTGTTCCTTGATATTTATTCCTCTGCCAAGTCAGACAACACAAATTAAGTCCTTAAAGTAGGATGCTACTGTGGAGTAAGCTGTGGTTTGTACCACCTCAGACTGCTGGACTGGTTTGTCTAGAACATACTTAACATGAGTGATCAGTGCTTGAAATAGTTGGAATTTTTTTAACTGCTGCTTTGCAAATAGACTCTATGATAACTGACTTCAGAGACAGATTCTTGAATCCTCTGATGAAAAACCTTGATGTGAGGCTACCTTCCCACCCGTGAGAGAAGTTCCCTTCATATTGGCAGCCTATGTCTCTGGGATGTTAACCTTGGAACTGCCACTAGTGACATCAGTTGTCAGTGGGAAGGAAGCAGAGCAGTTGTCGGGCGTAAGACAGTGATGCTGTTAACGGTCTGAGTACAGTTTATATTACTAACAAGAGACATGAAAACATTTACATAAACATTTAAGTGACTGTTTTCTGCTGAAGAGCTTGGTACTAAATAAACGTTAATCCTTCCTTCCATCCTTTTTGAAGCCTGAACACGAGTTCTGTCAAGGCTGTTTTTTTTTTTTTTTCCTTTAAGACATGAGAATAATAATAATAATAATAAAAAAAACACGAGCTTTAACCACTTTTTAAGGCTGATTTTTCTTTCTCTTGCAGCTATTATTAGAACACTTAGAATGTCTTGTCTCCAGGCATGAGCGATCACTTAGAATGACGGTTGTTAAGAGACAAGCACAATCTCCAGCGGGTGTATCCAGTGAAGTAGAAGTCCTTAAAGCACTAAAATCTTTATTTGAACATCATAAAGCCCTGGATGAAAAGGTATTGTACTTATGAGCTGTGATTTAATATTATTTTTAAGGTTTTTGTTCTGCTTTGTGCTCTTGTATTTCCCTTCTGCTACACTGTATTTTCTCTAGTTTAGTTGGGAGGTAAGGATGATATTATACAAGTGCTTGCCTTCAAAGTCAATGTAAGTGAATGTGAAGAAAATGGTTCGGAGACTGATATGAAAAGAATGCTACCTCATTGACAAGCTGAGTAAGAAATATTTTAGCTACATTACACCCAAGAGGGACGCACTTGCAAAACAGAGAATGCATATTAATTTTATGAATACAGTCTGCTGTTGCTATTGGTTGGAACATGGAATTCAGCTGAACTACATGCCACAGGCAAACGTTTGCATTTCTTTACCTTCCTGAACTTATTTATAGTACAGCCTGTGCTGGTGAAATAGAGAAAGAGAGCTCTGACTACAGCCCAGGATATTCATGTTTGAAAAGCAGCTTGGGCACCTCATGGCAGATGCATAGAGAATAGATACACCCATCCTGGGGGATGATGGTGGTCCCTGGCCGGTCATCCATGCTGCTTAAAATGTGACCTGATCTTAGCCATTGGGCAGGGAAGGTTCTAGAATAGGAGTCCCTGTTATGGGAGAATGTGGGTGTGACCACCCAAGTCAGGAATGGTGTCCCTTGCATGTATGTGTGGGGGAGTATTATGTCACTTAACTCTGTTGCATCCTACCAGCTGCTTCCTTACAGACTGTTTAGTGTGCAGGGTCCTTTTGTCCCTTAATTTGCAACATCCCTACCAGTTGCTGAGTGCCCAGCATCCTTACGTCCCTTAAAACTGTGACATCCTTCCCAGCTGCGTAGTGGGCAGTGTCCTTACGTCCCTTAACTCTGTGACATCCTTACCAGCTGACGAATGTGCAGCGTCCTTGCGTCCCCTTAACTCTGTGACATCCTTCCCAGCTGTGTAGTGTGCAGCGTCCTTACGTCCCTTAACTCTGTGACATCCTTACCAGCTGCTGAATGTGCAGTGTCCTTGCGTCCGTTAACTCTGTGACACCCTTCCCAGCTGTGTAGTGTGAAGCGTCCATACTTCACTTTACTCAGCTGCTTGGTGTGTAGCAGTTGTATGTCTCTGAACTCATTAATGTTTCAGTGGATGCAACTCCAGAATGTAAACGAGCTCCATGTCAATTCCATTGTAAACAAGCTCCATGTCAGTTCCATTTAGCATATTTATCCCAAACTCTAAGCCAGGCAAGCGTTTCAAGTGTTTGATGCAGTAACCATTTCAAATGTGTGAACCCGCTGTAGTGAGTTCCGTAATGATACTTGTAATGCTAGGACTGAATGGCCAATGAAGCAGACTTGCATATACGAAGTCTGAGTCAGCCATTTCTCTGAATATTTCCTTTTCTTTGAAGTATGGCAGTTTCAGAGTTGCTATCTATGTTTCAGTACATATGAGAGCTTGTCCCCTGCAAAGAAGTTTTTATGGGAAGAGCGATGTTTGATAGTGACTCTTGTCCTGCATTTTTTTTCTTTTTCCTGTTTTTGACACTTGGCATTTTGAGTGCCAGCATTTCAGTAGGGAGCCATTAGCTCACTTAAAAGTGCTTCTGGCATAGCTAGGGGAACCTAAACTAAATTACAGATACATAAAGATGGAGGTAATCATCTAGCAGTCAATTATTAGAACAACACACAAGTTGCACTGAACAAGATGTAGGAGCACAGCTCGTTTTTCTCACTGAGTTAGGATGCTGTTTTGTTTAGCAGAACTCTGTTCTAGAGCTTCAGCGCTCATCTCCTTATTCCATAGCTCTGATGCTGTTTTGTTTAGCAGAACTATGTTCTAGAGCTTCAGCGCACATCTCGTGGTTCCATAGCTCTGATGCTGTTTTGTTTAGCAGAACTCTGTTCTAGAGCTTCAGCGCTCATCTCGTGGTTACATAGCTCTGATGCTGTTTTGTTTAGCAGAACTCTGTTCAAGAGCTTCAGCGCTCATCTCCTTATTCCATAGCTCTGATGCTGTTTTGTTTAGCAGAACTCTGTTCTAGAGCTTCAGCGCTCATCTCCTTATTCCATAGCTCTGATGCTGTTTTGTTTAACAGAACTCTGTTCTAGAGCTTCAGCGCTCATCTCCTTATTCCATAGCTCTGATGCTGTTTTGTTTAGTAGAACTCTGTTCTAGAGCTTCAGCGCTCATCTCTTGGTTCCATAGCTCTGATGCTGTTTTGAATGTAACATTCTTTCATTGTAGTCCCCTGTAACAATGCAGCTTATACTGCCTTTGAAAACTTGAATGAGTTCAGGATGCCTTCAGGTATTTGTTATGATTATGTAAGACATCTGTTCTGAGGGTCTGATCTTAATATAAGTTGTGGGCTTTGCTCATGAGCATTTTGCTGCACACTGTAATGTCTGCTGCGGCCTTTTCATAACCACTACCCTGTTCTTTCAGTTCTTCATTTTAATGATTCTATCCCTTGCATGGTAGCCACATTAGTGGAATTTAACCACATTTGTGGTGCCTTTGATGTGTGATACCTGAGTGCAGATGTACACAGTAAATCCATGGCCCTCATGTGGAACTGATTCCTAGCTTATTCCAAATCTGACCTCCTTAATATTGATCCATTTCATTTTTATGCAGCGATGACAGACTGTTCAGAAAAAACATTGTCATAACAACATTTTATTGATATCTGCAAACATTGTGTCCAATATGCTGTTGAGGCTAGTTTTTCTTCCACACATTGCCTGCTGTGGTCAGTAGTAGTGCAGGTTAGGTACACTGTGTGCATAAAAGAGGATTAAAGTGACCCCCACCACCCCATTCTTCGTTACCAATATTCTGACCATCGCTGACATTGTTCATATACCTGTGTGTTGTGTACATAACTATGTACTAACCTGTTATTGTAAACCAGTGTCCTTCCGTAGCATTTGAAATCCAAGGAAAGCAATTCATGCTGCATAGTCTATGGACTGAAAAATGCATGCTGCTGTAAGGGCATCAGATATCTAGTCTGAATAACCTTCTGTAGGTGTGTGAGAGGAGTGCAGAATTGGATACTGAAAGGGCTAGGCTGTTAACTAAATCTATAGTTCATGTTTAACTCTGCAGAGAGTTGGAGGGTTGGGAGAGAATATGAGAGACGTGAACATTCACTATAGAGAGTAGTATAAAATTAATAAACTGAAGACTTAATCCAGAATAACAGCATAACATACAGAAACAGCATTTGTCAATGTTGTGTGGTATAAAATTAATAAACTGAAGACTTAATCCAGAATAACAGCATAACATACAGAAAGAGCGTTTGTGAATGTTGTGTGGTATAAAATTAATAAACTGAAGACCTAATCCAGAATAACAGCATAACATACAGAAACAGTATTTGTCAATGTTGTGTGGTGTAAAATTAATAAACTGAAGACCTAATCCAGAATAACAACATGACATACAGAAAGAGCATTTGTCAGTGTTGTGTGGTATAAAATTAATAAACTGAAGACCTAATCCAGAATAACAGCACAACGTACAGAAACAGCATTTGTGAATGTTGTGTGGTATAAAATTAATAAACTGAAGACCTACTCCAGAATAACAGCATAACATACAGAACAACATTTGTGAATGTTGTGTGGTATAAAATTAATAAACTGAAGACCTAATCCAGAATAACAGCACAACGTACAGAAACAGCATTTGTCAATGTTGTGCGGTATAAAATTAAAAAAACTGAAGACCTAATCCAGAATAACAGCATAACATATAGAAACAGCATTTGTGAATGTTGTGTGGTATAAAATTAATAAACTGAAGACCTAATCCAGAATAACAGCATAACATACAGAAAAAGCGTTTGTGAATGTTGTGTGGTATAAAATTAATAAACTGAAGACCTAATCCAGAATAACAGCATAACATACAGAAACAGTATTTGTCAATGTTGTGTGGTATAAAATTAATAAACTGAAGACCTAATCCAGAATAACATGACATACAGAAACAGCATTGTCAATGTTGTGTGGTATAAAATTAATAAACTGAAGACCTAATCCAGAATAACAGCATAACCTACAGAAACAGCATTTTTGAATGTTGTGTGGTATAAAATTAATAAACTGAAGACCTAATCCAGAATAACAGCATAACCTACAGAAACAGCATGTGTGAATGTTGTGTGGTATAAAATTAATAAACTGAAGACCTAATCCAGAATAACAGCACAACGTACAGAAACAGCATTTGTGAATGTTGTGTGGTATAAAATTAATAAACTGAAGACCTAATCCAGAATAACAGCACAACGTACAGAAACAGCATTTGTGAATGTTGTGTGGTATAAAATTAATAAACTGAAGATCTACTCCAGAATAACAGCATAACCTACAGAAACAGCATTTGTGAATGTTGTGTGGTATAAAATTAATAAACTGAAGACCTACTCCAGAATAACAGCATAACCTACAGAAAGAGCGTTTGTGAATGTTGTGTGGTATAAAATTAATAAACTGAAGACCTAATCCAGAATAACAGCATAACATACAGAAACAGCATTGTCAATGTTGTGTGGTATAAAATTAATAAACTGAAGACCTAATCCAGAATAACAACATGACATACAGAAAGAGCATTTGTCAGTGTTGTGTGGTATAAAATTAATAAACTGAAGACCTAATCCAGAATAACAGCACAATGTACAGAAACAGCATTTGTGAATGTTGTGTGGTATAAAATGAATAAACTGAAGACCTACTCCAGAATAACAGCATAACATACAGAACAACATTTGTGAATGTTGTGTGGTATAAAATTAATAAACTGAAGACCTAATCCAGAATAACAGCATAACATACAATAACAGCATTTGTGAATGTTGTGTGGTATAAAATTAATAAACTGAAGACCTAATCCAGAATAACAGCACAACATACAGAAACAGCATTTGTGAATGTTGTGTGGTATAAAATTAAAAAAACGAAGACCTAATCCAGAATAACCGCACAACATACAGAAACAGCATTTGTCAATGTTGTGTGGTGTAAAATTAATAAACTGAAGACCTAATCCAGAATAACAGCACAACATACAGAAACAGCATTTGTCAATGTTGTGTGGTGTAAAATTAATAAACTGAAGACCTAATCCAGAATAACAGCATAACATACAGAAACAGCATTGTCAATGTTGTGTGGTATAAAATTAATAAACTGAAGACCTAATCCAGAATAACAACATGACATATAGAAAGAGCATTTGTCAGTGTTGTGTGGTATAAAATTAATAAACTGAAGACCTAATCCAGAATAACAGCACAACGTACAGAAACAGCATTTGTGAATGTTGTGTGGTATAAAATTAATAAACTGAAGACCTACTCTAGAATAACAGCATAACATACAGAACAACATTTGTGAATGTTGTGTGGTATAAAATTAATAAACTGAAGACCTAATCCAGAATAACAGCACAACGTACAGAAACAGCATTTGTCAATGTTGTGTGGTATAAAATTAAAAAAAACTGAAGACCTAATCCAGAATAACAGCATAACATATAGAAACAGCATTTGTGAATGTTGTGTGGTATAAAATTAATAAACTGAAGACCTAATCCAGAATAACAGCACAACATACAGAAACAGCATTTGTGAATGTTGTGTGGTATAAAATTAAAAAACCGAAGACCTAATCCAGAATAATAGCACAACATACAGCAACAGCATTTGTCAATGTTGTGTGGTGTAAAATTAATAAACTGAAGACCTAATCCAGAATAACAGCATAACATACAGAAAGAGCATTTGTGAATGTTGTGTGGTTTAAAATTAATAAACTGAAGACCTAATCTAGAATAACAGCATAACATACAGAAACAGCATTTGTCAATGTTGTGTGGTTTAAAATTCATAAACTGAAGATCTAATCCAGAATAACAGCATAACATACAGAAACAGCATTTGTCAATGTTGTGTGGTATAAAATTAATAAACTGAAGACCAAATCCAGAATAACAGCATAACATACAGAAAGAGCGTTTGTGAATGTTGTGTGGTATAAAATTAATAAACTGAAGACCTAATCCACAATAACAGCACAACATACAGAAACAGCATTTGTGAATGTTGTGTGGTATAAAATTAAAAAACTGAAGACCTAATCCAGAATAACAGCATAACCTACAGAAACAGCATTTGTCAATGTTGTGTGGTGTAAAATTAGTAAACTGAAGACCTAATCCAGAATAACAGTATAACATACAGAAAGAGCATTTGTGAATGTTGTGTGGTATAAAATTAATAAACTGAAGACCTAATCTAGAATAACAGCATAACATACAGAAACAGAATTTTTTAATGTTGTGTGGTATAAAATTAATAAACTGAAGACCTAATCCAGAATAACAGCATAACATACAGAAACAGCGTTTGTCAATGTTGTGTGGTATAAAATTAATAAACTGAAGACCTAATCCAGAATAACAGCATAACATACAGAAAGAGCATTTGTGAATGTTGTGTGGTATAAAATTAAAAAACTGAAGACCTAATCCAGAATAACAGCACAACATACAGAAACAGCATTTGTCAATGTTGTGTGGTGTAAAATTAATAAACTGAAGACCTAATCCAGAATAACAGCATAACATATAGAAACAGCATTTGTCAATGTTGTGTGCAGGTCATCCAGGCATCTGCAGTTTGCAGTTGTCTGGAACACAGGTGTTCTTCATTGGAATTCTCTTTTTTTTACATTGGTGCAAGAACCCAGCATCATCTTAATGTTTTTAGGTTAAAAAACAAGTAATCTGTGTGGTATCCCCAAATTCTCAAACAACCCACTAAACAAGAATAGTGGATCCATGTGCAGGTGTCTGGAGAAACATGAATTAGTTAAATACTATGATACCCTCATGCTCAGTAGAACCAGTGCATGTACCTACAACCTGTGGAGTTGTGTCCAATGAAACATGAATTGGGTAAGTACTTTAGGGATCTCTTCATACAGCATAGTTACAATACATTTATTTATTTTTATTTATTTATTTTACATTTGTTGACCAGGTGAGCCCGACTGGAACCAAGTCCGTTTTCAGCGGAAGCCCGGGGAGATAAGCTCCAACAGAAAACAAGAATGATAACAGTAGAGTAAAAGACATTGATTATATATAACATTTAAATTTTAGGTATTATTGTAGTTAAGAAAAGGAATACAGGCAGAAATACATTCAATCAGTGTTACAAATTTCCAATTTTGAGGGTGGTATTAGATTACAAAAAGGAAAACACAAATTAAATAAGTAAATTACATGCATTATTTAGAGTTAGTCAGGTTTGTTACAGTGGCATATCCATTTTTGTTCCAGGTGTTTGATTGAGGCTTTGAATTGGCCTGGGGAGGAGAGCATGGTAATGGCGTCTGGAAGTTTGTTCCAGGTTCTACTTACAGAATTTGCAATTAGGGCCATGCCAGCCGCGTTGTTAATTTTTTTTGTTTGTATTTGTAGCTTATTGGATGAGCGGAGCAATCTTGAATTATTATGGGGGAAGATGTGGTGACTAAGGGCTGGAGTGTTATTTGGGTTCTTTAGGATTTTATTAGCCAATATTAGCAGGTTATACTTGACAAGACTGGGAAATTCCAACCATCCAAGTTGTTTGAGGTTAATGCAGTGGTAGGTTCTGAAAGGAGAACCCGTAGCAAACCTGGCAATGTGATTATAGCAGGCTGTAAGTTTAAGTTCAGATTTACTTATGTTTTCTAGAAGTGGGGAAGCATATAGGAGGGTGGATAGTAGGTGTGAGCGTGCAATGGCTATTTTAGCTATGGGGGTGAGGAAGGTTTTAACTCTGTAGAGTGAACCGAGTTTTTTGTTTATGGATGTCCTTCATGGATGCATCTGCAGTCATAACAACTGGGTTGTCCTGTCGTCAGGCAGCCCTTCAGTCGGCCGGATTCCAAAGTCCGGGTCCTGATGTCGCACTTCACCCGGCGTCATCTCTGTTGGTCTTGGTATAAAGGCATCAGCCGCCATTTTCCTCAGTCTTTCTTGCAAGCAGAAGCTGTTCGCAAGTGCCGGTCGGTCGGATCCAGAGATTACTTCTACGAATACTAAAGACTTCTAAGCTAAGTACCCAACCTTTCGCCGATGTCAGAAAAAGTTAATAATTGTTTAACCTGTGGGAAACAAATACCTCATAAAGATTTCCACTCATTGCCTGCCTTGTTTAGGCCCAGCCTAGCAGCCTGCTCGGCCTGTGCTTCTTTCAACAGGCCGGTCGGAGTTTGCAGAACAGTTTTTCGGTTCTGATTTTGCGTACATTATGCCGTCGGATCCTCCGACTTCCCAATCTGCCAAAAAGATAAAGACCGACGAAACCACGGTTAAGCAACCGAGAAAACTGCTCAAAGTACAGCTGAATCTATCTCTACAACTGAGGCCCCTGCTACCACTCTTGAATCGGCCTCAGAAATTTTATCCACTACGGTGGTTGCCACTGATTTATCAGACACTATTCCCTTGGATGTCTCTACCCCAGCACGTGGTGCAGCTAGGCCTCCAGCAGCCATGTCCATTAAGGCCCTAAAGCAGCCAAGACTACTAAAACAGTGCCTGTTAAACCCCCCACTACCAGGCCCTCTTCTAGTTCTCAAATACTTACTTTGGCAGAAGATTTAATTTCATTAATCAGAGGATCTCAACCTCACCCAGACAGGGCCTCTCAGCCCCCAGAGAAGAGACCTAGGGCAGAGCCCCCTGAGCCAGTGTCCTCTGATGATTCTGCTGATGAATCAGACATAACTGACCAGCCAGAGGCTCCTTTCTCCAATTTTGAAGATTCTGATGCTGAAGATTCCATTCCAGCTGCTTCCCCACCAGAAGAATTCTCCTTTGGAGAAACCTTACATGCCATGCGAGAGCAGTTCCAATGGCAGCAACAGGATTTTTCAGACTTCAGAAAAAGACTTAGGACCTTTCTGCACCTTCCACAGCACAGGCCCTTAGCTATACCTCCTGTTCTCTCTGTGGTGGATGATGCTTCAATGATGTTTGCTCCTCTCCAGATTCTTTACCCCCAGCCCCTGCCAAACCAGACAGATTTTACAGGGTGCCAGATACTCATCACCACCTTTACAAGGCCCCACTTGCAGACCCAGAAACTATATCCCAGGGTCCCAAGGCAGTAGCCGCGACCATAGCTAAAAACCCTACTCCTTCTGAAAGGGAAGCAAGGTCATTAGACAGATGGGGTAAAAAGGTCTACACTTCAGCTACTCTCTCAGCTAGAGCTTTAAACTGTCAGTTTCACATGATACAATACCAAGAGTTTATGCTTGATCAATTAACTAAAAAGCTAACCACTGATGAATCTCTTGATAAGAAATATGTATTAGAAATGGTAAATAACATACAACAGGTTAGTAACCATTCCTTAAAATGTGGCTATGATGCACTGGAGGCTTCATTTAGATCAGCCATGACTGGCACAGTGATAAGAAGGCATGCATGGCTAAAGAGCAAGCTTTACGGATCATGTTAAAGCTAAGTTGCTAGATGCTCCTATGGATAAGACAAGTTTGTTTGGTACACCTGCCCAGCAGGTTATGAAGAAAATGGAAGAAAAGGCAAAATCTGTCCAAGCGGTTAAAGATTTCTTGCAGGTACAACCCCAAGGTTTAGCAGGAACTGGCCTGCCAAAATTGGTCCTTTCCTGACTCCACAAGATCTCAAAGGGGCAGGAACAGACGTTCCAGAGGCAGAAACCAATCTAGAGGAGGTGCCTACAGAGGACGACAGTGGCAAGGTAACAACAGAGGCACAGACACAACCTCTGCCACTACATCAACACAACCACAGTGACTTAACCTAAACCAGGGAACAAATAGCAGCTCCTTTAGGCGGAAAGTTAACCTTATTTTCAAAGAACTTGGCACTACATAACAAAAGACAAGTGGATTCTACAAACCATAGATCAAGGCTACCGGTTCCACTTCCACACTTTACCAGTCAAAAGAGGAATGCCAAATCTACCTCCAAATCAAAAAACAGAGGCTCTACAACAGATAATGGAGTTAGCAAACATGAGAGCTGTGGAAAAGTGCCAACAGCAGAGCAAGGAAAGGGGTTCTACTCCAGACTAGTCCTAGTTCCAAGAAAGGAAAAAGTTGGAGACCAATTCTCGACCTGTCCACCTTAAATACATACATCATTGTCCCAAAATTCAAGATGCTGACCTTACAGCAACTTCTTCCCATGCTGGGCAAGGAGTGTTGGCTGGTAACTCTAGATCTCAAGGAGGCATACCTGCACGTCCCATTCGACCAATCTGCAGAAGATACCTCAGATTTCTTGCAGGATCAGAGCACTATCAATTCTCAGCATTGCCCTTTGGCTTATCTACTGCCCAGAGTATTCACAAAATGCCTGGCATCAGTAATCCCATTGCAGACTACAGGAATTCAAATTTACCCATACCTGGACGACTGCTTACAAGGGGACAACAAAAGCAAGCTGACAACAGATTTACAAAGGGTCATTTACTTGCTACAAGCACTGGGATACACAGTCAATTTACAAAAGTCAAGGCTGATACCATCCCAAACAAGGACCTTCTAATTGGACACAGTGAAACAAATGGCATTCCTAACTACAGAAAAACAAAAAGAACTCCCTCTTTACTTCTTGGCACTAACAAAACGGAACAAGATAACAGCAAGGAAAGTACTCCAGGCCTTGGGCTTCATGGCATCATGCATAATCTTGGTCCCATTTGCCAGACTACATATGAGAAAACTACAGTGGTACCTAAAGAATTTATGGTCCCAACACAGACACAGCCTGGAAACAGAAATCCCACTAATTCCATGCTTAAAACAGGAGCTCCTATGGTGGGCTCAGGCATGCCAGTCAAACCCAGGCCTACCCTTTCGCAGATGTCAAGCAAGCCAGACCATCACAACAGACGCTTCAGACCTAGGATGGGGCCCACATGCTGGACAAATGCGTGCAAGGACTCTGGACACAGGATCAACTTCACCTGCACATCAACCTAAAAGAAATGCTGGCAGTAAAACTGGCAATCCAAAAGTTCAAACCATTTCTCAAAGAGGGCCAGTTGATGATAAGGACAGACAACACCACAGTCATGTGGTACATCAACAAACAGGGAGGCACTCATTCATACCCCCTATGCAGAATGGCGTTGGAGCTGTGGACCCTGGCACTCAGCTACAACATCCAGTTACAGGCAATATTTGTACCGGGAAAAGAAAATACTCTAGCAGACATACTAAGCAGAACCACTTCGGATGCCCACGAATGGAAGCTGCACCCGGACATCTTCAAAACCATCTCAAAGAAATGGGGAATGCCTCAGATAGATCTATTTGCATCGCCTCTCAATCACCAGCTCAAAAAATTCTGCACAAGGACATTCCACCCACTAGCATGGAAAGTGGATTCGCTCTCCTTCAGCTGGAAAGGCCTAACAGCATATGCATTCCCACCTCTTCCCTTGATACACAAAGTACTACTAAAAATCAAGGAAGAACGTCCAAGGATAATCCTGATAGCTCCAAACTGGCCAAGACAACACTGGTACCCACTACTGAGGAGCATGTCTCGGAACAACATGTGGCCAATTCCCCTGATGCCTTTGATGTTAACTCAGAACAACTACAGCATCATGCATCCAAACCTGAAAACGTTACAACTGACTGCATGGAACATCACATAGCAGCAGCTAACACAGAGCTTTCCCAAAGAGTTAGACATTATTCTTGAAGCACGCAGACCTTCAACAAGAAGGAACTATGCTGGAAAATGGAAAAGGTTTGTCATTTGGAGTACTGAAAGAGGAAAAGATGTGTCAAACATAGATATGCCTAACATTCTGGAGTACCTGGCCAAACTTCTTCATTCAGGCCTGTCCTACTCCTCCATCAAGATACATGCATCAGCTATTTCAGCAGAATACAGCTTTGATCCACCTGTTTTTCACCCTTTGCTCAGGCAGTTTCTCAGAGGAATCAAGAATGTAAAACCTCCAAGGAAGCCACCATTACCAGCTTGGGACTTAAACTTTGTGCTAGAAAAGTTGACACTATCACCCTTTGAACCAGCAGCAACAGCAGACCTACAACACCTGTCATGGAAAACTGCTTTCCTACTGGCAATTACTTCAGCAAGGAGGGTTTCAGAACTACAGGCCTTAATGGCGGTGCAACCCTTCCTAATCTTCCACCAAGATAGAGTGTCCATGAGGACTAATCCTACATTTATGCCTAAGGTGGTATCCAGAGTGTCTTTAAACCAGGCAATCCACCTACCTACCTTCTTTCCCAACCCACAAAACAGAGGGAAAGAATACTGCATACCTTGGATGTACATAGACAGCTACGCTACTACTTGGACAGAACAAAAATAGCAGAAAGACTGACCAACTTTTGTAGCTTATGCAACAGGAAGGAAGGAAAAGCTATTTCCAAACAGACAATCTCCAAATGGATAGGAAATTGCATACGATTCTGTTACTCCTTCCATGGAAAACCAATTCCACAGAACATAAGACCTCATTCTACAAGGGCAACAGCCACTACCACAGCCTTCTTACGAGGAGTGGCAACCAAAGACATTATTGGGCTACTTGGACCTCCGTGCATACATTTGCCAAGCATTACAATTTGCCTCTATATTCCAGATCCCGAGCAGGGTTTGCCACTGCTGTGCTGCAAGGGATCCTAAACACACCATAATTTACCTTTATCCTCCTCCCCTAGTTGGCTATGGTATTCTACCCAGTTGTTATGACTGCAGATGCATCCATGAAGGACATAGTACAGTTTTGTACCTACCATAAATGTAGATGTCCGAACTGGATAGCATCTGCAGTCAGCTCCCTCCTTCCCTCTGTGGTACTCCTAGGGTGTTTACCCTCCTAATAGCTAGCTGGTGGGGGGGAGTCTTTTATGGTGTATTTGTTTGTATATATGTACATACATGCTGATGTTTGTGTTTACCTCTATCTTTTGGAAACATTGGCATCTAACCAAAATTTTAGCCATCAAGAGGGCTACTGGCATCTGGGGCAAGAAACACGGAGGAAAATGGCGTCGGCTGATGCCTTTATACCCGAAGACCAACAGAGATGACGTCGGGTGAAGTGCGACATCAGCCGAAGCCGGACCCGGACTTTGGAATCCGGCCGACTGAAGGGCTGCCTGACGACAGGACAACCCAGTTGTTATGACTGCAGATGCTATCCAGTTCGGACATCTACATTTATGGTAGGTACAAAACTGTACTTTTTGATTGTCTGGCTTACATAGAGGTCAAATTTTAAGTAATTCATTAAACAAGTGGAGGGCTAAGGTAAGAATTATTTAATAAGAAGCTGACTCTTTGTGCCTGAAATATTGTTTTGTTTAGGTTAAAATTGTGTAATGGGCTATGATACTATAGTAAGGGGACCTTGGAAAAAAATAAAATAGAGTGGGCAAGAGTAAGAACAGATTTAATTTTTGCACACTTACTCCTTAAGCTATGCCTTGGAGTTAGAAGTTAGTGTAGTTTAAGAATATGTGATAGGAACTAGAGATGTTTTTAGACCCAGAGCGCACACTAATGATATTTGGATATAGATAAAAGTTTTCAGGTATTAACCTTAGAATGAGATAGTTCACTCCCAGGTGGGAACCCTTGGGCAGTAGGTACAGGATTGCTCCTTTCTGGGTGAGATTCGTTTGGCTTTGTTAGAGGGGGAGCCTCCTTAAAATGAGGTAGTTCACTCCCAGGTGGGAACCCTTGGGCAGTAGGTACAGGATTGCTCCTTTCTGGGTGAGATTCGTTTGGCTTTGTTAGAGGGGGAGCCTCCTTAGAATGAGATAGTTCACTCCCAGGTGGGAACTCTTGGGCAGTAGGTACAGATTACTCCTTTCTGGGTGAGATTTGTTTGGCTTTGTTAGAGGGGGAGCCTCCCGTTGTGGGAGAAGGACGCATCTGTTTTTCAGGTTCAGAATCGAAGTCTTCAAAAAACCTAAGTACCCCTTTGGGGATCCTTTTTCTTGCTCTAAACCGATGTCAGTAAAAGTTAACAATTGTATTACCTGATTAATGCATATACCTCATAAAGATTTTCTTTCATATTGCATTCCTTGCTTAGGCCCAGACCACGATGCCCCTCACTGTCAGTTTTGTGCCTTATTCAACCCATGAACTATTCGTCGTCGGTTTATTTTTGCAGCAAATTATTTTGGTACTTGGTTTAACTATCCAGAAATGGTTTCGGTAGGCCATCCGACTACCGACATTCTGAAAAAACGTAAAGATAAAGACAGAGACAGACTGCATAGGTCCAAAGCTGCTGCCGACGCTTCCGTTAAGCTAGTCGCCAGTTCGCCGTTACTCAGTGAGGTGCTTTCCCAGCCCCTGATACCCGCTACTTCAGATTTGCAGGCCTCTACTGAGACTCATTTGGAGGCTGGTATGCCGTGAGATGCTTCTTCGACTATGGAACCTGCAGATGTCTGTACCTTGGATGGGTCCAGAGCCTCTGTGCAGGCACTGGCTTCTGAGGGTGTATTCAGGCCTGCAGACTTGCATTTCAAACTGACACCATCTTCTTCAAGGCCTAAAACTCTACCCACACCTAGAAAACCGATGTCCAAACCACATGGTCAGGCCCATATGCCTTAAAAACAAATAAGAATGGCTGAAGACCTTATTACTGTAAACAGGGAAGCCACCCTTCTCCCTCTAAGAGACCTGGAGCTGATTTTCCTTCTGATTCTTCTGATCAGGATTCTGATATCAGTATTTGCCCTTTTTTACCTATGAGGATTCTGATGCAGAGGATTCCATTCCCTCTGCTTCCCCTCCAGAAGACTTTTCCTTTGGTGAAACCTTGCACACTCTTAGGGAGCATTTCCGCTGGGAAAGCCATGATTACTCTGACTCCAAAAAGAGGCTTAGGGAATTCTTACTCCTCCCTCAACTCAGGCCTTTAGCTATCCCTCCTGTCCTGGACATTGTAGATGATGCCCTCTTGGAATCTAGCCTGGCCCCAGACACTTTACCTCCAGCTCCCAGGAAACCTGACAGTTATTACAGAGTACCTGACTCTCACAAGTTCCTCTTCAAGAATCCTACTGCGGACCCAGAGACTATTTCCCAAGGACCTAAAGGCATTAAAGCTACTACTGCCAAAACCCCCTACCCCCTCTGATAGAGATTCCAGAGCCTTGGGCAGATGGGTAAGAAGGTATACATTTCTGCTACTTTGGCCATTAGGAGGGCCTTAAACTGTCAGATTCGTATGTTAAAGTATCAGCAGCATATCATGGGACTACTTAAACAGAAAATGATGTTGATTCCTGACTGTGCTGAAAATAAGGATTTACAGGATTTAATGCATTCTGCTGAACAAGTTGGTAAACATACTTTGCAATGTGGTTTTGACTCTTTAGAAGCATGTTGTAGGGCTGCTGTCACTGGGTCTGTTCTTAGAAGGCATGCTTTGCTTAAAGAGCAAAATTTGCCAGATCATGTTAAAGCTAAATTACTGGATGCTCCCTTAAACCAAGACTGCCTGTTTGGCAACAAAGCAGAAGTCGTCCTTAAAAAGGTGGAGGAAAAAACTAAATCTATGCAAACTGTTAAATATTTCTTGCAAGTACAGCCTCCCAGATTTAGTAGGCATTGGCATTCTAAGAATTGGTCCTGTCCTGTCTCTTCCAGGCCTTCTCAGTCCAAACCCAGGAATAGCAGACCACCTAGGCTGCAGTCTCAAGGTACTCACAGGCCTAAGCAGTCTAGGGCTTTCACTTTCAAAGCTGGAAGTAGTAAGATACCCCCTTAAGGAAAAACGTCACAGTGACATTACCCATGACAAATGGGTTTTAAATATAGTTTCCCCAAGGATACAGATTTCACTTCCACACCTTACCACCCCAGTCAGTTTGCCAGACCTACCCCCAAATCAGTGGGCAGAGGCTCAACAGCAGGTTTACTCACTTCTAAGTATCAGGGCTGTTCACCCTGTCCCAGCAGAAGAAAGGGGACAAGGTTTTTACTCAAGACTTTTCCTGGTACCCAGAAAAGACAGCTCCTGGCGTCCTGTCCTAGACCTCTCTATTCTAAACACCTTTTTGGTAATCCCAAAATTCAAAATGCTAACACTTCAACAGCTGCTTCCTATGCTAGGCAAAGATGCCTGGCTTGCAACCTTAGACTTAAAGGAAGCTTACCTGCACATTCCAATAAGAGAATCTTGCAGGAAATATCTATGCTTCAGAGCAGGCTCCATGCACTATCAGTTCTCTGCACTTACCTTTGGCTTATCTACTGCGCCCAGGGAATTCACAAAGTGCCCAGCTCTAGTCATTGCATTTTGCAAGAAATATTCAAATATACCCATACCTGGACGATTGTCTAATTCAGACAGAAAGCCAGGACATGCTACTAAATCATCTGGCATTTGTAAAGAAGCTTCGAATCTCACTGGGGTACACCATAAATTAAAAGAAATCTCATCTAGTACCCTGCCAACAAATTGTATTCCTGGGAGCAAGCTTGAACACAACTTCCCAGATGGCTTACCTCACGCCAGAGAAGCAAGTTTGACAGACTACGTCAAAGTACAGGCCACAAAGACCCAGCTATCTGCAAGGAAAATCCTGTAAGCCCTTAGGTTCATGGCCTCTTGAATTCTACTAATTCCATAAGCAATACTGCATATGAGAAAACTACAATGGTATCTGAAAGAGCCTATGGTGTCAACATTCTCAGGACCTGGAATCAATGATTCCTATCATTCCTTGTATAAAGACAGGAGTTCCTTTGGTGGGCAAGAGGCCTGCTACCACAACAAGGGACTCCCATGCACTTTACCCACTGCCACCCAAACTCTAACAACAGACGCATCAGACTATGCATGGGGGGCTCACTTGGCAGGGCAGTGCATTCAGGGCAAATGGAACCTAACTCAGATGCACCTGCATATCAATCAAAAGGAAATGTTAGCTGTACAGAATTCCCAGGAACAACAAGCAAGAATCACCACGATGTGCAGATCTTGAATAATTTATTAAGAAACAAGCGCTTTCGCATACAGACTGTATGCTTCTTCAGGTTACAATAATCAATGAAAAACTTGGTGTTTAAATAGCAAAAAGACAATTGCTTAATTTCCCGCTTTTTCTTTCATTTAACCAGATAATTAATAATTAAACAATTAGATGAAAAATATACTAGTTCTTAACCCTTTGCACTCAAAGCCATTTTATGCATACTTTGAAAATGCAAGTTTAAAAATGCAAAATTATAAAATGCAGGTTTAAAAAATGCATATTGAAGAAATACAACTTTAAAATGCATTTTAAAAGAAGTCATATAGACTATAGGCTCAAAGGCTAGTATAAATAGCTAACATATCAAAAACTGCAAATATTCAGATGTTTAGAACAGCATGTTATTAGATATCTGATTAACCTAAGCAATCTTAATATCAAAAATATCAAAAAATATCATAAAATATAACGTTCAAATATTTTATACTGTATTATTAATTAAAACATGCCTAATACTAATAACTAACGTCTCAGATTTCATACAATCAACAAGAAATGCATTTATTACTGAATACTACTTCATTTATACACACATAACAATAGTAGATTCATTATATAATATTATAAAAATATATATCATATATACAAAAAAGAAACAAAGCATCTTCATACATAAATAATGATAATAACATAACTATCTAGAAGCCAATAAAGACTTCAAGCTAACTGTACTATTTAAACCTGGAGGTATATGCGCTCTTAACCTCAGAATCCATTCAAGTTCTATATTCTCTAAGTGAATGGTATCCCCTCCTAATTTCAATCTTCTAACTACCTGTATGACACGGAAATAAAACCTATGATCTGAAAATTCTTTTATATGTTTTGCCAAGGCATTGGTTGTAACTGCTTTCTTAATTTCATACACATGATTATAAATGCGTTTCTTAAACTCTCTGGTGGTTAAGCCTACATAATAAGCCTGGCATTTATCACATGTAGCCAGATATATAACATTCGATGTGTTACAATTAGCTCGTGCACTAAAATGATAATCCTTATTTAATCCTGGAATATAGAAATGTGTCTCTCTGGTAATATGCTTGCACATATTACATTTACTACAAGGTATCGTCCCTTGATATAACAAATTGTCTGATATTTTAGAGATATTCTTATCAGGATAGTGCCTATCATTGCACAAAAGCCTTTTTAAGTTTTTGCTATTTTTGTAGCAAAAACTAGGAATATTACCTACAACGTTTCTTATATCTTGGTTAGCTACCAGGATATGCCAATTCCTACTGATGATCCGGGTAATATTGTGGTTATCATTGGTATACCTGGTAACAAATGGGACATACGTCCTAAATTCAAAACGTCGTGATGAATAGTTCAATGAGTCATTAGCTGTATTAATCTTTTTATTTCTGTCAGATGTGACTTATAGCTAAAAGAATGGCTGTTCTGAATACATCCACTATTAATGGAGGGTACAATATCTTTGGTGATATCTTCCACTAATTCAGTGGGGTATCCTCTCATCAAGAATAACTCCCTTAAATTTAGAATTTCTTGCTTCCTATGGATTTCATTACTACAGAGTCTACAGACTCTCATGTACTGACTTTTAACTATATTAGCAAAGATATGCCTTGGGTGCATGCTACTATATTGGAGGATGGCATTCTTCCAATATTCTTTCCTATATATCTTGGTTGTTATAGTAAAATCTGGATTAATAGAAATAGTCACATCCAAAAAATTTATTGCTTTAAAGGAATATTCCAGAGTGAATCTCAAGTAATCAGTGGTGGATTCTATATAAGTTCGAAATTCCTCTAAGGAATCACTATCACCTCTCCAAAACACAAGAATATCATCTACAAAGCGCCTATATAGCACTATGTTATCACGATATTTACTTTTGAAAACATGATGATATTCCCAATTATGCATAACTAAGTTTGCATATGAATTAGCACAGGGGGTGCCCATAGCAACCCCCCATACTTGTTTATACAATGTCTTGTTAAAAGAGAATACATTGTTATTAAGAACTAAATCCAGAAAGATACCTATAAGGGACTGGGTTTCCTTATCAATGACAGTACTCCTACACATTACTTCTCTAACAGCCTCTATGCCTTGCTCATTTGGTATCACTGTAAATAGATTCTTGACATCCATTGTTACTAAGAGCAAAGGTGTGGTCAAAACTGTATCTAGATCAATGCACGTTAGATCATTTAACAGTTGTTCAGTATCTTTTAATAAGGTTGAAACGGTTCGTACCAAAGGTCCTAATTTAGTTTCTAAATAAATGGATAAATTCTCTGTTATCCATTTATTTCCTGCAACTATGGGACGTAATGGTGGAGGAATCTGCTGTTTGTGCATTTTCGGTAATCCTTTAATCAACGGAACTGATGGGCACTCAATGAGGCAGTAGTCGTACAACTCTTTGGACAACTGCCAACACATCAACATTTCATATAAAGTATCATGTACTTGGAATATTAACCTGTCCAAGGCTGTTATCAATTGTAATATTAAAACCAAAAGTGGGAAACTGAGTCAAAAGGCAACCACGAAACGAAACAATCGCCACCAGGAAGTCAGCCAAAGCTCTTTATTCCAAAACCAAGCAGACAAGGCTGTCAGCAGCCACGAAAAAACATGTAAACGCCTTAATCCTCTGATAACGGACAGTATGCGTTTTCGTCAGATTCCCGACTTCTTCAGACAATCAGTACATTCAATTAACACAGTATATATAACAGTATATATAAAAATTTCCTAATTTTTTTAAATGTTACATACATATGTTTTATGAATCCTACAAACAGTCATATGTGCAATATTTTAAATGGTATTTTGAAATGACTTTCTTAATTTTAATTTCAAATGTCTCTTTAAATTTTAGAATAATTTCAATTAATCAATTGATGGTCAACGTTATATATACTGTGTTAATTGAATGTACTGATTGTCTGAAGAAGTCGAGAATCTGACGAAAACGCATACTGTCCGTTATCAGAGGATTAAGCTTACATGTTTTTTCGCTGGTGACAGCCTTGTCTGCTTGGTTTTGGAATAAAGAGCTTTGGCTGACTTCCTGGTGGCGATTGTTTCATTTCGTGGTTGCCTTTTGACTCAGTATCAATTGTTATATACTTCTCAGTATCGCTTAGCAAGTCGTACATTAATTCATTATACATTAATTGTACATGTACATTGTACATTGTACAGAATTCCCTGACAGCCTTCAAGAACCACATTCTTTCAGGACAATTATTGATAGACAACTCCACTGTTATGTGGTACATAAACAAGCAGGGAAGAACCCATTTGTACTCTCTCTGCAGACTAGCCATGGCTCTGTGGAACACAGCCTTGAGCTACCAAGTGCACCTACAAGCTCAGTTCCTGCCAGGCAAGCTAAATTCACTGGTAGACGACCTAAGGAGAAGTCTCATGGACCCACACGAGTGAAAACTGGAACCAAAGATATTCAACATTTTGAGAAACAAATGGGGGAATCCAGAGATAGACCTGTTTGCCTCCCCTCAGAACTACCAATTGGACAAATTCTGCACAAGGACTTCCCACAATCAAGCTTGGAAAGTCATTGCCGTGTCCTTCACCTGGGAAAGCCTCTCAGTTTATGCCTTTCCCCCTCTACCTCTCCTCTCGAAAGTTCTGCTAAAGATCAAACAGGACAAACCAAGGAAAATACTGATTGCACCAGACTGGCCACTGCAGCACTGGTACCCCCTCTTGCGCAGTATGTCACTGCTGGAACCATGGCACCTGCCTCAGACCCCTTCCCTGCTGTCCCAGCAGGAGGGGCCAGATTCTGCACCTTCAGCTTCAAACCCTGAACCTTGCTGCCTGGCTAATCCCTTGAGCTCTCCAATAACATCCCTCAGTAAGCAGGTGCTAGATGTCATTCTGGAGGCAAGGAGGCTAAGTACTAGAAAATCCTATGCTGAAAAGTGGAAAAGATACTCTTCCTAGAGCCAGACTCCGGGGATGGGCACAACGGTGCCCAGCTTACCACATATTCTTCAGTACTTAACAGAGATTCTCCACAAGGGCCTTTCCTTCTCGTCAATTAAAATTCTTGCCTCTGCCATTTCAGCACATTATAATACTGAGCCACCCCTTTTCTCTCACCCCCTGCTAAAGCAATTCCTCAGAGGGGGCCAAAAATTTAAGACCACCCAGGAGAGCCCGTACTCCAGCCTGGGACCTTAACTTTGTATTGGAAAAGATCACTCTACCTCCTTTTGAGCCAGCTGCAACTGCAGAGTTGAAATTCCTTTCTTGGAAAACAGCCTTCCTTGTAGCCTAGCCATCGCTTCAGCAAGAAGAGAGTCTGAATTACAGACCCTCATGGCAGTGGAGCCCTTCATCATCTTCCATGCTGACAGGGTGTCCCTCAGGACCAATCCTTCCTTTATGCCCAAGGTGGTATCCAGTGTGGTCCTTAATCAGTCCATTCATTTGCCAACCTTTTTCCCTAATCCACAAATCAAAGGAGAACGAATACTGAACTCTTTGGATGTGCACAGACAACTTAGATTTTATTTGGACAGGACTAAGCCTCTCAGAAAATCTGAACAGCTGCTTGTCGGCTTTGCTGCAGGGGCAGAGGGGAAGGCCATTTCAAAGCAAACCATTTCTAAGTGGATAGCCCATTGCATTAATTTCTGCTATAAGCACCATGGAAAACCTACCCCACAGGGGATAAGATCACATTCCACCAGGGCTGCATCTACCTCTACAGCCTTTATCAGAGGTGTCCCTACCAGGACATCCTAGAAGCTGCTACCTGGAGTTCTGTTCATACCTTCACCAAGCATTACCACATGCCTATTTTTTCTAAATCCAGCGCTGGTTTTGCCAATCAGTCTTGGAGGGCTTAATAGGTGGCCCTAATGCTCTTTAACTTCCTCCTCCCTTCCTTAGCTTTGGGAATCTACCCAAATGTAATGACTGCAACAGTGAAACATGAAGAACATAGTACAATTGTGTACACTTACCATAAATGTAGATGTGCGACTGTATTCACTGTTGCAGTCCTGGTTACCCTCCCTCCAGCCCCCTGACTTCCCTTGGCTATACTTTTGTTATTGTTTAGTGTATTTCTGCTTTCTGGTGTATTTACTTTTTGTTTGAGGTGTAACCTGTCATATAGTTGCTTCCCATTGTGGGGGGACCTGATATCTGGGGCAAGAAAAACTGATGTAACGGTGTCGGCTGCATGTTTCATACCCCTGACGACATGACATCATGGAAGAAGAGACAGCATCTGACACAGGGATCCAAGACTTTGATATTCAGGCCGGCTGAGGGCTACCTGCAGGCAGATAACCCAAATGTAATGACTGCAACAGTGAATACACTCGGAGCATCTACATTTATGGTAAGTGTACACAACTGTCCTTTATGTATCCACTGGGTATAAGATGCAGTGTACACACCGTTAGTGTTGTATGCTTAAATAATATACATACGTTTGGTATTGTATGCACAAGTAAGATATTTTTAGTGATTACACCATCTAATAGTTTTATGAATTGCTACATACTGTTGTTATTACATGCTTAAGTAATACATGCTTGATTAAGGTACCCCTAATAATTTTATGCATTGCTCCATACCGTTAGTATTACATGCTTAAGAAATGCATGATTAATTAAGGTACCCCTAATAGTTTCATGCATTGCTACATACCGTTAGTATTACATGTCTAAGCAATACATGATTAATTAAGGTATCCGTAATAGTTTTATGCATTGTACATACCGTTACTATTACATGCTTAAGTAATACATGATTAATTAAGGTACCCCTAATAGTTTTATGCATTGCTACATACCGTTAGTGTTGTATGTTAAGTGATATGTTAAGGTACCCCTAATAGTTTTATGCATTGCTACATACCGTTAGTATTACATGGTTAAGTAATACATGATTAATTAAGGTACCCCTAATAGTTTTATGCATTGCTACATACCGTTAGTATTACATGCTTAAGTAATACATGCTTAATTAAGGTGGCCCTAATAGTTTTATGCATTGCTGCATACAGTTAGTATGACATGCTTAAGTAATACATGATTAATTAAGGTACTCCTAATAGTTTTATGCATGGCTACATACCGTTAGTGTTGTATGTTAATGTATCTCAGCCATCATGGTGGTCATGTCACCTTCAAGTTATGAACCAAGACTCAACATGGTTCTGTCTTTATCTGCTGCTTGGGAGGAGACCATGAAATGAAGCACTGTTTCTTCAACCCAGCCACCCAAAAAAAAAACATTATGAAGGATCTCATATGACTCTGGAGATGCATGCCTGGATGTTGGCACTGCTCAGCTTCCAGTCATGTGACAGGAACATGCTTTTGCCAGCCAGCTAACAGGAAATATTCCTTATGTCCTCCATCCAGTGTCTGGTGGTCTCATTTGGGTTTAAGGACTGTTCTTCTCAAGCTTTCCCTTAGATGCAGTAGGGTTCAGTGGCCCATGGTGTGGACAACTTTTGGAATACTTTTCCTGTGGACCCACAGTACACAGCTTGGGCTTTAGAAAGTTGTCTGAGATGTAAACGGCCCATGTTTGTGAGTAGAGGGTTGAGCCCTTGTGTTACTTGTTTGGTACTAGGCTAGGTACAGCCCCTGTGTCATCATTGGCCTGTATATCCCCAAAGACTAGTGCCATGTTAGCCAATAGCTGGTGCAGCACATCATCTATGTGTGAGCAAGCATGGTCCTTAGCTGAGGGGAAGGGAGCGGGATTTGTATTCCCTGTGTGCCTCTTTGAAAAAATTAGGGGACCTAGCGGTCACCTTCTGTAAGATGGATAAAAATGAAATCTCCCATGGGATACTTAGATTTGGTCACTCGCGATGAGTTAGTCAGTTAAATTCACTGAATTATAAACTGGGATAAGGAAGTTTCTCTTTATATTTAGAGATACTGGAGTGTCACTTTTATATTCTTCTAAAGTCAGTATTGTGCATTATTTTACTGGAGTTATTTCTTTACTTGGGTCTAGCTCCCATCTCTCTAGTTGCCTGCTGGATGACCCCTTCCTTGGAGGAATAACCCCAAGATTTACAAAGTCCACAGTGAGCTGTCCATTGGTACCCTTTCTGTCCCCTAGAAATGTGGACATCCGTATTGAAGAAATAAAAATCCCTGGATGAAGCCCCTGACCAGGGATGCCATTGTAATC
The DNA here is from genome assembly GCF_019279795.1 of Protopterus annectens. NCBI lineage: Eukaryota > Metazoa > Chordata > Ceratodontiformes > Protopteridae > Protopterus > Protopterus annectens. The sequence continues at coordinate 2,718,688 of NC_056743.1, read as the reverse complement.
GGATCAGAAGTACTTAGAGATATTGCTTCGTCCCTTCTTATGAGGGTTGGTGCTCTAAGGTGGAGATGCCTTCACCAAGCATACTAGAGCAGAGTCCTGCCAGATCCATTTAGTCAGGGATAGGGGGTTGGTGCTCTAAGGTGGAGATGCCTTCACCAAGCATACTAGAGCAGAGTCCTGCAGGATCCATTTAGTCAAGGATAGGGGGTTGGTGCTCTAAGGTGGAGATGCCTTCACCAAGCATACTAGAGCAGAGTCCTGCAGGATCCATTTAGTCAGGGATAGGGGGTTGGTGCTCTAAGGTGGAGATGCCTTCACCAAGCATACTAGAGCAGAGTCCTGCAAGATCCATTTAGTCAGGGATAGGGGGTTGGTGCTCTAAGGTGGAGATGCCTTCACCAAGCATACTAGAGCAGAGTCCTGCAAGATCCATTTAGTCAGGGATAGGGGGTTGGTGCTCTAAGGTGGAGATGCCATCACCAAGCATACTAGAGCAGCGTCCTGCAGGATCCATTTAGTCAGGGATAGGGGGTTGGTGCTCTAAGGTGGAGATGCCTTCACCAAGCATACTAGAGCAGAGTCCTGCAGGATCCATTTAGTCAGGGATAGGGGGTTGGTGCTCTAAGGTGGAGATGCCTTCACCAAGCATACTAGAGCAGAGTCCTGCAAGATCCATTTAGTCAGGGATAGGGGGTTGGTGCTCTAAGGTGGAGATGCCTTCACCAAGCATACTAGAGCAGAGTCCTGCAAGATCCATTTAGTCAGGGATAGGGGGTTGGTGCTCTAAGGTGGAGATGCCTTCACCAAGCATACTAGAGCAGAGTCCTGCAGGATCCATTTAGTCAGGGATAGGGGGTTGGTGCTCTAAGGTGGTGATGCCTTCACCAAGCATACTAGAGCAGAGTCCTGCCAGATCCATTTAGTCAGGGATAGGGGGTTGGTGCTCTAAGGTGGAGATGCCTTCACCAAGCATACTAGAGCAGAGTCCTGCAGGATCCATTTAGTCAGGGATAGGGGGTTGGTGCTCTAAGGTGGAGATGCCTTCACCAAGCATACTAGAGCAGAGTCCTGCAGGATCCATTTAGTCAGGGATATAGGTACCAAAGACTGTAATATCTTCCTTCCTTATTGCCTGGCAACTTGCCATTTGTCTAGTCTGTCCAAAACTATTGTATTATATTGTGCCATTTGGACGTAGATCACTCAATAGTTTATTGTATGTGTCTGGTTTCAAGACCTCTCTAGTGGGGTTTTCTGACATCCTTCTGCATGGGCTCAAGAAGGACTGAAGAAGAATTTCTGCTCTCTGCACTAGGTTGCATTATGGTTTAATGTAAGATTGAATGAGACAGTACTATGACAAGGACAGCAGGCTTAGAGATGTGATTATGCAGAACACCATGCCATAAGCTTTTTCTCTTTTCTGGTTGAGCTCAAGCAGCCCAGTTTGGATGGTCCCCTCCATAAGGACGTGCTTTTCAGCTCTCCATACATTACATTGTCAGTGAGGCCTTATGACTCCAAATAGTTCTTAGGACCATCCCACCAAGACCATCCATCGTAATGTAGATTGTGGAAACCCTCGACAGGGAAGCTTTCTTGCAGATCACAGAAGGTCTTCAAGGGTGGGGAATTCTTGCCCTGCAACCCTAGGTGACATCCAAGTTTTTCAAGAGGAAGGGTTTCCCAAACACTTTTAGTCATAGCTGTTGTTTAAGGTTGCTCACAGAGGATATTTGCCCTAGCTAAAATGGCCATCACCAAACAGCACTGGGTTCTTGGTGTGGTCTTGGATGGATATGTTTTAGTTTCCTTAAATGGTGCTACTCTCTGATATCAAGCGGTCCTGGCAGAACTTTCAAGACATACCCAGTCTAGTGTTCTCAGAAGGACTGTGTAGGGAGTTCCGTCTTATGAATGAGAAGAAGTATTCTGCTCTAATTTATTTGTTCAAAAGGGTACAAGGCATATGACCCATTTTGGACCTCATCACGTCTGCTACCATGTTATGTAAGGTTCTTGTCCCTGCTAATGCAGGACACCTGGATGATGTCACACAACATCAATTCATAGATTTGTTTGATAGTTTTGTTTAAGAAGCTCAAGGTCTGTTGACCTTCAAGGACCTTGACATGCTGGATCACATGTTGAAACTTGAGTGCCTATGTTGTCATCCATTTTTTTCCCGATGGTGCAAGTATATGTGGGCTGAGTTTAAGTTGGAAGTCTTTGAAAGATGCAGTTGATAATTTTAATTGTGTGGTTTATTTAAATTTTTCTTATTGTGTTTTCATGTTAGTCACCAGGGGGAATATTTTAAACAAAGAATTTTTGCATAGTAACAGGTTCTTAAATGCTTTGTATGTTATACACCGATCTCTTCTAAGAACGTTATAAGATTCAGAGAAGAGGAAGTTACTGGAGACTTTGGCTTTGGGACAAGTCTTGAAGTCCTTTGATCCTTATTGCAAGGAATAAGTACATATACTTCCTGCAGTTGTATCAGATGGCACGTGAGTAGGTTACAGAACAGGGTAGAATGTTCTGGAACTACTCTGATATGAGTGTTGGGGATATTAACCTCTAAGGCACTATAAATTCCTTGGTTTGACCCACTGGCCCACCGTTTTGTTGTGGATGAAACACACAGACAGGAATACAGGGAACATAGACACCCCAAACAGACATTAGAGATCAGTATAAATCTCAAGTTCCTAAATTTGTGAGTCAGCAAACATAACCATTGTAAAAGCAAGACAAAAATTATACCACCCCAGATGTGTCTTAAACCTACAGTCCCTGACTTAAGAGGCCAGTTATTTTCCAGTTAGTTTACTGGAGTCTTTTGTATTAAAAAAGACACCACAGGGCACTAAATTTGACTAGGTATTTATTGATCTACAGTCAGATGTTTTACCACTTAGCCCCCCCCCAAAGTAGAATAGGATAAAAACGCACATTTGCAGAGCATGGTGAGGAAGCAATCCCTCCACTTAATCAGTCAGTCATTTCATCAAGAAGACACCACTGGAATTTGAACCCAAGATCTGTTGTTTACTAGACAGATGCTTTAACCAACTATGATGTCGTTTGGCCACCATGACTCCGGATAAAGCTTGTCATGATGCAAGTCATCTGGTGCGTCATCATCCGAGTCCACATGGGACCTTTGGGTAGTCATCGCTTTCAGTACGTACTGCTGCTATCTGTTATATCCTGTGCTACTATGCCGTTCGAAGATCCCATGTGGATTTTCAGAATGCATTAACCAGAGGGTCACTCTTGGCTATGATCCAGTTCAGATGTCCATCCTTGAGATTCTATACTAGATATGAGAAGAGTTGTAGGACAGAGAACCTTAGAAGGTCATTCCAGGGTAATTCCCTGTTCCACAGAAGGTAATTTCAGGAAAGGACATGGATCCACCGAAAGAAGGTCACTGCAGGTTACTGTGCAAGTCCACTTTTGGCTCCTCCCTGGACCTCTTTTATTGCCAAGGAATGCAGTACCCCAAATGGACACAGTTCCTCAGAAGGTAACTGTGTAGTTTTTGTGCTGAATTCACTTGTGACCAGCATTTGGGACCCCTGTCAGATCTGGTCAGCATCTTTCAATGCACATCCTGTTTCTCTTCTCTCCTTCATTTAATTAATCTGACTCGTAAACTGTGGACCTCTCTACATAGTAGGACACCATTACTTCCTGTCCCTTTTCTGACTTTAACCAGTATACACTACATTAATCACCACCAACCAGCTTTTTTGACTCTACATATGCTGTCTGGGTCTAAGTGAGGACTTGGAAACATTTATGTCATATGTGAGGCCCAGACAAATACCTGACTTCACTGGATGTCACAAAGCCTGATACTTTGGTACTCTGACCCCCCCCCCCCCATGCAAGTAAATCATTTAGATATGGCACTTTTGTCTAATTTAGGGTATCCTGGCTGCACTTGGCTGAAAGAGAGAGCTTTATTCTTCTTTTTCTTCAGTTTTTTTCTTTGTCATATAAATAGTTTTCACATTGCTCAAGATTTGGTGTAAACTGTCTAGGTATTTGTTCACTTATCTAAAAAAATACTTCCTAGCATGTTAGCATCCAAGTGCCCACTCTCATTCAGTTGCACTTGTCAGATAATTATGGTCTGCCCCCCCCCCCTTCCAATGCTAAATAGTTGAGAGTAAGGGTAAAAGAGCAGAAACAGAACAAGCAGCCCTGCAGATGTTACTGACCTAAATATTAACCCAGTATAGTTGTGACCTGCATGGTTCCACCCGAGACACTAGACAAGTGCAGGTGCCTATAAGAAAAATCATTAGCAAGTTTATCAGAGCAAAATCATGTACGGCATCCTCTCCTGGAGATGTTTACCAGTGTATCAGCGATGCTTCTTTACCTCTTGTATGAGGTAGACGAACAATCACATAACTAATTCCTGAAAGTATTATCATTTTTAAGAAAAGGCCAGTAATCCCTAATGTTATTAACCAGCTGAATAGTAAGCATGTTATATTATGTTGCAAAATGTTTGTTTGATGTCTGTCACCATATTCTACACTGAACCTTTTATTCTCATTCTTATTCATTTCCGTTTGCTCTGAAACTTAATTCCGGTATGTTACCCACCTTAAAATAGAACTGCATACCTTTATCTTTTTGATATCTGCGGTGGTGGTGATGCGGTAGCGTTGTCGCCTCACAGTAAGATGCTGTCCGGTTCGATTCTCAGCTAGAGCGTCTTCTGCGTAGAGACATGCGTGAATAGGCGTTCCTTCGTTGAAGGTTGTGGTCAGGGCTGGTAACTCGCCATATAAAAATCAACTACCAGTCATTAGCGGACCGGAGTTCCGCTGTAGCTACCCTAACCGGGAAAAGCCGAAAGACGCAACAACCTTTATATTTTTGATAATCTCTATTAAAAAAACATAAATAAAATTCTTGGCTTCTCTCAAAAATCTTGTGTGTCATTACAAAGATATCTGCTAAATTTCCCCATAAGGAAGAGAAGACAAAAGGTGTGTGTGTGTGTGTGTGTGTGTGTGTGTGTGTGTGTGTCGGGGTGGGGATGGGGGGTGTGGGTGTGTGTGGGGATGTGGTGGGGTCACAACTTCTGCCATAAAAAAAAAATGTATGTATGTATATGTGAGGGTGGCTGCAGTGTGCAACAGTTAACATTGTCGCTTCACAGCAAGAGGTTCTCAGGTTCATTTCTCAGCTTGGGTGCCTTCTATGCGGAGTCTACATGTCCTCCCTGCAGTCACTTGGGTTTCCTCCAAGTACTGTCATTTCATCCCACATTTAAAAGACCTGCAGTAGATGAATTATACACTCTAAAGTGGCCGTAGGTGAGAAAATGTGTGGAGTGAGTGGTATGCATGAACAACCATGGCGGGGATAAGCCACCCAGTTGTGTAAATCTTGGCTCAAGATGATAGTCGCTGCTGAAGTGACACCCTGACCCTATGTGCAAAATGGGAAAAGGGTTGAGGGTGTGTGTGTATATGTATATATATATGTGTGTATATATATATATATATATATATATATATATATATATATATATATATATATACATATATTTATATATATCTATGTAGACACACACACAGAGACATATACATAAGTGTGCGAGTATTAGCAGTATTTTCTCATAGAAGGAAAGAAAATTGGTCTACCTGGGGGTTTTAGAATGTTCTTCTGCATTTAAGGCAAGCTGCAAAATGTAGCTAATTTTAAATCCTATACTGTTTAGTCTTTTTCATTGTCTTCCTTAATGAAGTTGCCCATTCTTACTCTTTTATGTAGCAAAGCTAGTAGTTTTTCCTTCTTTCTCGTGTCTACTACTGTCCATTGTATAGTTCAGATCAGTTAACACATTTTATGTATTGTCTGTAGTTCATGATAATATTACCTTTATCTGATTGCTTGAAATTAATTTCATTGCTTCCCACTCATCTTTCTTTTAATGATGTTGTACTTCCCATCTACTCCTCTGATATTCTTAAAAAACACTTCCTCATCTGTATAGTGGAACATAGGATTCCTTTATAAAAGATGGAATGAAGGTACTCTTGTTTTGAGTCATGATAACATTTTATCCATCATAAGCATTGACCAAGTCATCACTTCTAGTAGTGCATGACTACAATCTCTCGTTTGACCAAGTCATCACTTCTAGTAATGCATGACTACAATTTCTCGTTTGACCAAATCATCACTTCTAGTAGTGCATGACTACAATCTCTCGTTTGACCAAGTCATCACTTCTAGTAGTGCATGACTACAGTCTCTAGTTTGACCAAGTCATCACTTCTAGTAGTGCATGACTACAATCTCTCGTTTGACCAAGTCATCACTTCTAGTAGTGCATGACTACAATCTCTCGTTTGACCAAGTCATCACTTCTAGTAGTGCATGACTACAATCTCTCGTTTGACCAAGTCATCACTTCTAGTAGTGCATGACTACAATCTCTCGTTTGACCATGTCATCACTTCTAGTAGTGCATGACTACAATCTCTCATTTGACCAAGTCATCACTAATAGTAATGCATGACTACAATCTCTCGTTTGACCAAATCATCACTTCTAGTAATGCATGACTACAGTCTCTCATTTGACCAAGTCATCACTTCTAGTAGTGCATGACTACAATCTCTCATTTGACCAAGTCATCACTTCTAGTAGTGCATGACTACAATCTCTCGTTTGACCAAGTCATAACTTCTAGTAGTGCATGACTACAATCTCTCGTTTGACCAAGTCATCACTTCTAGTAATGCATGACTACAATCTCTCGTTTGACCAAGTCATCACTTCTAGTAATGCATGACTACAATCTCTCGTTTCAATCTCCTTCTCTACTCCTGTCATTGTTGACCAAGTCATCACTTCTAGTAATGCATGACTACAATCTCTCGTTTGACCAAGTCATCACTTCTAGTAGTGCATGACTACAATCTCTCGTTTGACCAAGTCATCACTTCTAGTAGTGTATGACTACAGTCTCTCGTTTGACCAAGTCATCACTTCTAGTAGTGCATGACTACAATCTCTCGTTTGACCAGGTTATCACTTCTAGTAATGCATGACTACAATCTCTCGATGTCCTTCAAGAATGCAACTGCAGTCATAACATGTGGGTTGTCCTGCCTCAGGCAGCCCTCAGTCGGCCGGATTCCAAAGTCTGGGTCCGACGTCGGCTGATGTCGCATTTCTGTCCGACGTCAGAGCGGCTGGAGTACATAAGCATCAGCCGACGCCATTTTCTTCAGTCTTTCTTGCCGCGCGGTGCCTGAAGCAGAAGCAGTTCGCAAGTGCCGGTCAGTCAGCTCCTGTATTCTACGATACCGAAGTCATCAAAAAAGCTAAGTACCCCGTTGGGGACCTTTTCTTGCCTCAGCCGATGTCAGAAATTACTGGAAAAGTTAACAATTGTCTTTTTTGTGGTAAACAAATACCTCATAAGGATTTCTACTCTTACTGCCTCCCTTGCCTGGGCCCAGACCATGACGTCTCACCCTGTGTTGCCTGTGCTCGCTTCAACAAGCGCACTCTCAGGCGCCAGACGGAGTTCGCTGAAGATTTTTTCGGCGATAAATTTGCTTACACCATGCCGTCGGATCTTCCAACATCGCAAACTCCCAAAAAGCGAAAAGATCGGGACCGACATCCTCGGCCCGCGTCTACCACCGACTCCACGCCAAAACCTAGCGCGAGTGCTCCGGTTCCCTCTGAGGCGGTCTCTCCACCACTCCAAACCGAAGACACCGCATTACCGACGACTCCGATTCCAGACATTACTCCGACGCCAGTTATAGACTTTCCTCCAGATACCGAAACCGAGGAAATGCCCGAGACCATTGCTGTAGACAAGGTCACTCCTGCATGTGGAGCTGCCAGGCCTCCTATGGCCATGCCTATTAAGGCCTACACTATGGCTAAGGCAGCCAGCAAAACAAAGCATATTACTTCTAAATCTTTACCTCAGCCGACTCCGGAGACACAAATTATGTCCATGGCTGCTGATTTAATTTCCATGATTAGAGGTTCACAGGCCCATCCTGAGAGAGCATCCCAGCCTCCTCCTGATAAAAGGCCCCAGGTTGAACCCTCTGATCCTACTCCTTCAGATGAAGACTCTGAGGGCTCTGTCAACTCTGATAGCCAGGAAGAGCTCTTCCAGACATATGAGGACTCGGATGCAGAAGATTCCATTCCTTTGGCCTCCCCTCCTGAGGATATTTCTTTTGGGGAAGTTCTGCACACCATGAGGGAACATTTCAAGTGGCAGGGTCAGGAATATTCTGATTCTAGGAAACGCCTTAGGACTTTCCTTAAGAAGCCTCAGCACAGGCCCTTAGCTATTCCTCCTGTACTTGATGTTCTGGATGATTTGTATTCTGACTCTAGTGCTACCCCTGATTCTCTTCCTCCTGCTCCAGCCAAGTCAGACAGGTATTACAGGGTCCCAGAAACTCATTCCCATTTATTCAGGGCCCATACTGCTGATTTGGAAACTATTTCACAGGGGCCAAAAGGAGTTTCAGCCTCCACCTCAAAAAATCCTTTGCCCTCCAACAGGAAAGCAAGGTCATTAAAGAGATGGGGCAAAAAGGTTTACACATCCACTACCTTATCTATGAGAGCTTTAAATTGCATTTTTCATATGTTACAATATCAGGATTATCTCTTAGAAGATTTACAAAAAACATTAGCTTCTCCTGATCCTTTAGACAGGAAGACTTTGCAGGAAGCTGTACATAACACTCAGCAAGTTAGCAATCACTTCCTGCAGTGTGGATATGATGCACTGGAAGCTTCATGTAGGGCAGCTATGACAGGGGCAGTGATTCATAGACATGCTTGGTTAAAAGATCAACCTCTACCAGATCATGTAAAAGCAAAACTTCTGGATGCACCTTTGGAAAAGAACAAGCTTTTTGGTGCAAATGCTAAGGATGTGTTAAAGACCATCAAAGAAAAAGCAAAATCAGTTCAGACTGTGAAAGATTTCCTCCAGGTTCAACCCCCCAGATTCAGTAGGAATTGGCCTTCAAAAAACTGGTCCTTTCCTAATCCAGAAAAGTTTCAAAGGGGTAAGAACAGATGTGGCCAAGGAAGAGGCCAATACAGAGGCCCTTACAGGGGACGACAATGGCAGCCAGGAAACCAAAGAAGTGACGCAGGGGTTTCACCTGCCCAACAACCACAAACTCAATGACTTTCCTCTACTACCGCCTACCAGGGAACAACTAGAAGCTCCCTTGGGCGGGAAATTATCTCTGTTTGCAGAAAACTGGCACAGACTGACAAAGGACAAATGGATTTTGGACATTATAGACCGAGGGTACAGGTTTCATTTTCATACCTTACCAAGAAAACAAGGCATGCCAAACCTACCACAAAATCAAAGGGCAGAGGCTATCAAGCAAATCACTCTGCTGACTCGAATGAAAGCAATAGAAAGAGTTCCACAACAAGAACAAGAACAGGGTTTTACTCAAGACTGTTCCTTGTTCCAAGAAAAGAATCTCAATGGAGACCAATACTGGACTTGTCCGCATTAAACACCTTTCTCATAGTACCAAAGTTCAAAATGCTGACTCTACAGCAACTCCTTCCCATGCTGGGCAAGGGTCGTGGCTGATTACTCTGGACCTCAAGGAGGCATACCTGCATGTCCCTATCAGACACAGCTGCAGAAGATACCTCAGATTTCTTGCAGGGCCAGAGCATTATCAATTCTCAGCATTGCCATTTGGCTTATCTACTGCGCCCAGAGTATTTACAAAATGCCTGGCTTCAGTAATTGCTCATTGCAGGCTCCAGGGTATACAAATTTACCCGCACCTGGACGACTGCCTCATACAAGCGGACGACAAATTGATGTTGACAAAAAGCCTGGATTATGTCATACGATTACTTCAAGCTCTGGGATACACAGTCAACTTCCAAAAGTCAAGACTGCAGCCATCCCAGCAAATAATCTTCTTAGGAGCCAAACTAGACACAGCCTCTCAGATGGCTTACCTGACAGAAGACAAGCAAGAGAAGTTAACTCATTACTTCAAAGGTTTAGCAAAACTCACCCAGATGACTGCAAGGAGATTCCTACAGGCCCTGGGTTACATGGCATCCTGCATTCTCCTGGTTCCATTAGCAAGACTACACATGAGAAAGCTTCAGTGGTACCTAAAAGCATTTGGTCTCAACACAGCAACAACTTGGAGACAATCATACCACTCATTCCATGCCTACAAAAGGAATTCCTATGGTGGGCCTCGTGAGCCAGGAAAACACAGGTATGTCATTCAAAAACCACAGATAACACAGACCATGACTACAGATGCCTCAGACCTTGGATGGGGGCACATGGAAGGCAGGTGTATACAAGGACAATGGTCTCCAAAGGAAACACATCTGCATATAAACCAAAAGGAAATGCTGGCAGTAATGCATGCCATCGAGGCCTTTCAACACCAACTCCAGCAAGGCCATTTAATGATACGGACAGACAACACCACTGTGATGTGGTACATAAACAAGCAGGGGGCACCCACTCTTACCCCTTTGCAGACTGACAATGCAGCTTTGGGAGAAATCACTGAGCCTAAACATCCAGTTACAATCCCAGTTTGTTCCAGGAAAAGACAATGTGTTGGCGGACAGCCTAAGCAGGAATTTCACAGATCCACACGAGTGGAGGTTACATCTGAAGGCCTTCAGACAACTCACTTCGACATGGGGCAAGCCAGAAGTGGACCTATTTGCCTCTCACCTCAACCATCTTCTACCAAAATTTTGCACAAGGACATACCATCCAAAAGCTTGGAAAATAGATGCCCTCTCATTCAACTGGAACTCCCTAGCAATCTATGCATTCCCACCTCTGCATTACTAAAGATCAAAGCAGAGAAGCCCAAGGGAATCATAATAGCTCCGGATTGGCCAAGACAACACTGGTACCCACTACTATGGAGCATATGTCACACCAGGAGGTGGGCCCTCCCTCTGTGGCCTCTACTTTTGACTCAACACAATTTCGAAACACTGCATCCAAACCTTCAGACACTGCAGCTAACAGCCTGGGAGATCCCATAAATAACTTCAGCTTATCTCTCTCCAAGGAAGTTCAGCGGATACTAACATAGGTTCATAGGTTCATAGGTTCATACTAGGCTGTCTGTCTGAGGGCATTTACAAGCCTAGCCCATAGTTTTGTGGCTTACGCCACCCCTTTAGTATGGGGAACTATACCCATTATTTTGCTGTGCCTCTGTCGAGCAGTGACACTGAGGTAATCCCTGGGGTATATCTGCGATCTCCCATCCATTGGTCAAGATTTCTCTTGAACAAGGCCAGCGAGGTGCTCTGCCTCACATATACCGGGATTCTGTTCCACAGCATAGGGAGTCTTTGGGTGATGAATCTATCCCTCCAGCACGTCCTATTAATAGCCGTGTCGAGGTTTAAGTCTCCCGCCCTTGTGGCTCTGACGGATCTAGATTTTTGAGGTGAAGCATATTCATCAAATCTGGTTTGACATTGCCTTGTATGTCAGGCACAGGTCACCTCTGAGCAAGCTGGCGACTGAATAGAGGTGGAGTTCTTTCAGTCGGGCAGCATAGGACAGATTTTTGAGACCCTTTATCCTTTTGGTGAGGAACTTTGTGGCCTCTCCAGCTGCTGCAAGTGTCGGGTCAGATACATTCCGAATGGGGCATTGTACTCAATCATTGGTCTGATGAGTGATGAGTATAGGAGACTATGACCTCCCTTGATCTAGATGTGAATCCCTTCATGATAAGGTGGGCAATGTAGAAGGTCTTCCTAACTACTTTAGCTACATGGGTGTCGAATGACAGGCTACTGTCAACCTGGGTCCCCAGGTCCCTGATAACTTCTTCTGTGCTCAGTGGATTGCCACCTATATGGTAGCTAGGGGTAACCTTGTTTTTCCTGAAGGGTATGACTATGCATTTTTTGGCATTTAACTTTAGGCCATGGCTCTGGCACCAGTTATCCGTTTCTGTGAGAAGCTCGAAGACCATCCACCAGAAAGGTTTACTTAGCAAAGTGGAAAAGATTCAGCAATTGGAATACCAGCAAGGGACATGATGCATCAGTGCTGAACATCCCACTTATCTTGGAATATTTGGCAGATATGTTAAAGAATGGCCTCTCATATTCTTCCATAAAGATACATGCATCTGCTATTTCAGCTAGATACAACACTGATCCTCCTGTTTTCTCTCACCCCTTACTAAGACAATTCCTCAGGGGAATCAAGAACATTAAGCCACCAAGAAAGGCCCCAGTGCCAGCCTGGGACCTCAATTTTGTCTTAGAAAAACTGACTCTACCTCCTTTTGAGCCAGCAGCTTCAGTTGACTTGCAATTCCTCTCATGGAAGACAGCTTTCCTGTTGGCAATTACCTCAGCAAGAAGGGTTTCAGAGCTACAAGCCTTAATGGCAATACCACCCTTTATTATTTTCCACAGAGACAGGGTTTCATTAAGGACCAACCCTACTTTTATGCCAAAGGTGGTATCTAGGGTTTCTCTAAATCAAGCCATTCATCTGCCTGCTTTCTTCCCCAATCCTGAGAATAAGGGGGAAAGACTTTTGCATACCTTGGACATTCACAGACAACTTCGATACTACCTGGACAGAACCAAGGCCAGTAGGAAGTCTGAACAACTTTTTGTAGCTTACGCCCCTGCAGTCCAAGGAAAAGCAATTTCAAAACAGACTATTTCTAAATGGATTGGACATTGCATCAGATTCTGTTATTCCTTTCATGGAAAGACTGTTCCAGCCAATGTCAGACCACATTCCACCAGAGCTACAGCCACCTCTACAGCTTTTTTTAAGAGGGGTGCCTACCAAGGACATTCTAGTAGTTGCTACATGGAGCTCCGTGCATACATTCTCCAGACACTACAATCTCCCTCTATATTCCAGATCCAGAGCAGGCTTTGCTTCGGCAGTCCTGCAGGGTTTGATTGCCACGCCATCTCTTTCCTAGAGCATACCTCCTCCCCCAGCTAAGCTATGGTATTCTACCCACATGTTATGACTGCAGTTGCATTCTTGAAGGACATAGTACAGTTTTGTACCTACCATAAATGTAGGTGTCCGATAGACATGCAACTGCAGTCGGATTTTCCCTCCCTCCATACCCCTCTATGCCTAGGGTCCACTCCTATCCCTGTTACTCTTAGCTGGAGATATCTGTTATGGTGTATTTGTTTTATTGCTCATTTATTTGTTTGGAATCCTGTTTTTGTCTTCCTATTTGATTACAGCCTTCCTTGGAGGTCACCTGGCATCTGGGGCAAGAAACACTGAAGAAAATGGCGTCGGCTGATGCTTATGTACTCCAGCCGCTCTGACGTCGGAGAGAAATGCGACATCAGCCGATGTCGGACCCAGACTTTGGAATCCGGCCGACCGAGGGCTGCCTGAGGCAGGACAACCCACATGTTATGACTGCAGTTGCATGTCTATCGGACATCTACATTTATGGTAGGTACAAAACTGTACTTTTCAGTCTCCTTCTCTACTCCTGTCATTGTTGACCAAGTCATCGCTTCTAGTAGTGCATGACTACAATCTCTCGTTTGACCAAGTCATCACTTCTAGTAGTGCATGACTACAATCTCTCGTTTGACCAAGTCATCACTTCTAGTAGTGCATGACTACAATCTCTCTTTTGACCAAGTTATCACTTCTAGTAGTGCATGACTACAATCTCTCGTTTGACCAAGTCATCACTTCTAGTAGTGCATGACTACAATCTCTCGTTTGACCAAGTCATCACTTCTAGTAATGCATGACTGCAATCTCTCGTTTGACCAAGTCATCACTTCTAGTAGTGCATGACTACAATCTCTCGTTTGACCAAGTCATCACTTCTAGTAGTGCATGACTACAATCTCTCATTTGACCAAGTTATCACTTCTAGTAATGCATGACTACAATCTCTCGTTTGACCAAGTCATCACTTGTAGTAATGCATGACTACAATCTCTCATTTCAGTCTCCTCTCTACTCCTGTCATTGTTTTTCATTAAGCTATTCAATAGTCAAAATAATATTTCAAATGCAGCTTATTTATTAATCTAAACAATTCTACTTTCCTACAACTTAGGAAGAACTGTAGGAATAAACTGCATTTGAATATCTACCGTATTTTGAACTGAAACCACTGTCACTTATGCCACTAAACTTTGACTGTGATATATTAACATTACGCTGTCTGACCATGACTTATTAACATTACGCTGCCCGACTGTGACATATTAACATTACGCTGCCTGATTGTGACATATTAACATTATGCTGTCTGACCGTGACATATTAACATTACGCTGCCCGACTGTGACATATTAACATTGTGCTGCCTGACCGTGACATGTTAACCTTGTGCTGCCTGACCGTGACATGTTAACATTACACTGCCTGACCATGACATATTAACATTGTGCTGCCTGACCATGACATATTAACATTACGTTGCCTGACTGTGACATATTAACATTGTGCTGCCTGACCATGACATATTAACGTTATGCTGCCTGACTTTGACATGTTAACGTTACGCTGCCGGTCCGTGACATATTAACATTGTGCTGCCCAACCATGACATATTAACATTGTGCTGCCCAACCATGACATATTAACATTGCACTGCCCGACTGTGACATATTAACATTGCGCTGCCCGACCGTGACGTATTAACACTGGGCTGCCCGACCGTGACATATTAACATTATGCTGCCCGACCGTGACATATTAACATTGTGCTGCCCGACCGTGACATATTAACATCATTGTGCTGCCACTTCTTGCATCCATCTCTCCTTTTTTTGGGCATATTTCTCTGGTTCCAAAGAAATGTTTTTTCATTACAATCATTTTGGTCGTATGTCAGCTTTTTCTTTTTTCTAATGGTTATTTCCAGTTCCAACTCCACTCCTTTTAGTTTATCATTAATTTCAAACATAGCGTTATCCAACTCTGAAATGGATTGTTAACTTTTCATTACCATTGTTTATTATAGGTTGAGAAGTACATGACTAGCAACCCCTGCAGGCCATATTGTTTATTATAGGTTGAGAAGTACATGACTAGCAACCCCTGCAGGCCGTATTGTGTATTATAGGTTGAGAAGTACATGACTAGCAACCCTTGCAGGCCATTTTAAGACTAGCCAGTTTCCCCTTTAACCTATTACAAAATATTAAAATAACCTAGTCCATTTGGTTAGAGGTTGGCTTTACCCCCCCCCCATCCCATAGTTGAGAATTGTATATTACTCCTAATGAGAATAACTGAGATCATGCGTAGACAATTTGAGGGGACTCGTGCATGAAATAAAGCATTTAGGGGCTGTCTCTGTCCATTATTAGTACAGAGGGCAGTCCTGGGGTAAATGTTATGTTTCCCATTCATAAATCCAAGTTGCTCTTGAATATGGGCAAGGATGAAGTTTGTTTTATCTGGATGGGGAGTCTGTTCCAGAGCAAGCGGTATCCTATGTTGATGTTGCAGAAGAGGTTTATATCCCTAGATAGAGTATTTTTGAAGTGATTTGACTTGCTCATGTGCAGTAAATCCATAAGTATTGGGTTGGAGGATGCCTTGTATGATGGACACAGGTCACCTCTTAGCAGTCTGTAGGATAACGAGGTCGGTGACAGGACTTTGAGCCTTTCTGTGTAGGATGTATTTAGGCCTTGTATCCTTCTAATAAGGTATCTGTATTGGAACTCCACTTGTTGCATTTGTCTGTTCAAATACATGCCAAAGGGAGCATTATATTCAATGAACTACATGAAAAGAGACATGGAGGAGCACTCAGATTATATGGTTCACGCAAGTATGACCCTAGGCCTGAGCAGCATCCTACTGCCATCCAGAATGATACCGCAGTTCAAGCAGAAAATTATTGACTTCAACAATTGGCTTAGTTTCTGGTGTCATTCTAAGGGGATCCAGTATCTGTCTGCTTGGGATGACATGATTGACGGACCTCGATGCTTTGCCAGAGATGGCATGCATCTGTCACCCCTGGGTTTCCAGATACTGGCTAAGGCTCTTGCCACCCCTATACTGCCTTTTTTAGGTGATGTTCCAAAGACCAAATTACCAAAGTAACAGCTATAAATAAATGCAAGCTGGGGGTCATGCTGCTCAATGCTAGAAGTCTAAATATCAAGATGCACTTGCTCGAAGCAGTCCTCAAAATGGAGAACATCGACATTTGTGCTGTAACGGAGACCTGGTTTAAAGCAGCAGAAAGTACCCCTGCGCTACAGGCTGTAACTCATTCCACACCTTTTGGCCCCAGAACATGGACTGAAGCTCCAAAGGTGGTGGTGGCTCCATATTCATAAAGGATATGCACACCTCCAGACTAGTAGCCCAGCATAACGCATCTGAGATACTTCAGATACAACTAACATTGGGTAAGATGGAGATTCAGATTGTAGCCTGCCATAGGTCCCCAACCATGTCCCAAGACTCTCACTCCACGTTCCTAAGCACCCTGGAAACTGTTAGGATCCAACCCAACACTGTCATACTAGGTGACTTCAATTACTCCTCTATCAACTGGGAAAAAACTACTCATGCACCAATACACTGGCCCAACGCTTCCTGGAATTCATCAATTCCTGTGCCCTTACAAGTGAGAGGGGGAGAGTCCAAGTACTGTGCACACCACTACCTGTAAATACTCTATGTGTATATTATCAGAGCCAGTAGTGTAGCAAAAAATATGTACATGCACTAAAGGCCAATAACGGTTTATCAGTGCTTTCTGTGGCTACAGTGGAGTTGCAGTGGTTTAGGTGTCCAGGCAGTGGAAGTAACTCTTTCAGGTAGTGAGAGTTGGGGGACTGTAGGCTGGTAACAATTTACTGATTCTTTTTATGGCTACAGTGGAGTTGCAACAGTAAAGGTATCCAGGAAGTGGGAGGAATTGATTGAAGTAGTGAGAGTTGCAGTTTAATTGCTTTAAGCTAAGACAATGGTGGGACTTATGAGGGAGATTATTGGCAAGTTTCTTTGAGTATTTAAGTTTGTTATGATAGGAGCGGCATATAAGAGAGTCCTCAATAAGAAGGTAGGGTAGTGGCTTGAGTTTTTCTTGCAGCATCTGTAAGGAATTCATTGATCTATAAAAGGAGCCTAGTTTCTGGTGAGTAGATTTAGTGGTGTGCAGTATATGCCGGTCTTATTTGAGAGTCTCATCTGTTATAACACCTAGAAGTTTACCGTGAGTTACAGTTTCAATGATAGTATTATTTACTGATTTTATGGTGAAAAAATTATTTTGATTTTGGCAACTTTTTGAGGTAAAAAGCATTAACTTTTTAATTTTGAGGTTGAGTAGGAGATTTGATTTTTTGAGCCAGGTTTCTGCAGAGGATAAAGATTTTGGGGGTAATGTCTTATTTATTGTTGAGGCTGCACATATTACTATTGAGTCATCTGCATACTGAACTAAACCATCATGATGAGTGGAGGTATGGAGGTCATTAATAAATATATCAAATAGGAGAGGACCCAGGTTAGATCCCTGAGGGACATCTGTAGCAACTGGTTGAAAGAATGAGGTTTGTTCCATTTAATGGCTTGTTGACTTCCAGATAGGGAATTAAGAAACCACAACAAGAAGTATTGTGAAAATCCTGTTGAAAAGAGTCAAATGAACACTTGCTGGTGTGAGATATCAACTGCCTTTGACAAGTCTAAGAACATGGTGGACACACAGACCATTGGTTTCTATGTTGGTAAACTGTAGTAGAGCAGTAGGGGTGCTGTGCTAGGACCTAAAGCCATGTTTTGTTTATGAGAGCAGGTTATTTGAGGTTAGGTTTTGTATCAGCTGCATATGGATCCATTTCTCTAATATTTGGGGAGGGGGGAGAGAATTACTATTGGTCTGTAGTTTTCAAACTCCATAGATGTGCCGCCTTTGTGCAGTGGTATGGTGCTGACTTTTTTCCACAGTGGTGGGATGTATTTTTCTTCTTTGGATGTATTAATTAGCATGGACATGGAGAAAGCTATGACTTTTGCGGCCATTTTTAGGTAGTCTTATGGTAGTAGGTCTACGGCCACGGAAGTTGTTTTTAGTTTAAGAATCAACTTCCTTATGAGCTAGGTATGTACTGGACTAAATTTGAATTAAAGAGCTGTGGATGGTTGTAGACAGGGTTAGAGAGAGGGGAACAGATGTGTTGGTGTCTGAGAGAGATACTGACCATATAAAGTAGGAGTTGAACTGTGTGGGGATAGTCTTTTATATTGTCTGTTTTTGGAGAAGGAGTGGTGATCTTGCCAGGGTGGAGTACAAAGAAAGTTTTTTTTGTTTGTTATGTAGGTTGGTATAACATCTTTGCTTAACCTGTTTGGCATGAAGTTTTGCAAGATTTTGAAGATGTCTAAATTGCTGGAACGCATTTAAGCTATTTTTTATACCAGTTTTTTCCAGGCTTTATCCCTTTTTGTCATGATTTTTTTTGTTTCTGTTGTGAACGATGGTGCGGGGTTAGACTTGACTCTCTTATTTCGTAGTGGTTCTAGATTAAGGTCTATAAGAATATGTTAGTAAAGTCTTTTACAGCAAATCAAGTGGCATTGTTCTAAGTACATTCCACTTGTATTGTTTGTGATTTATTGAAAATATAGTTGCTGAAATTGGTTGCATTTTGTATTTAATTGTACATATGTTTATCTCGGTTATGGTGAGTTCCAATAGCATATGTTTGTATGTGGTCACTTATGCTATCTGAGAGGCAGCCTCCTTTTGTCAGTTTGTCTGATTTGTCTGTAAGAATCTAGCCTAATGTTTAGTAGTCTAATGTTTAGTGTCTTCCTGCAATTTTATTGATTCTAGTAGGTGTGGTTATTAATCGTCTCAAGTCAAACAAGTTTATGGATTCAGTGGGGTAGTGGAATTTGATTTGCCAGTCTATATTTAAGTCTCCAAGTATTATAGTTTCATGGTTAATTTGTTGGGATATCCAATACAGGATGCTTTCAGCAGTGTCAGTGTTATTCTCTGGTGGTATATAAATTGCTGTTAAGCATATAGTTTTCCTGTTGTTGATTTTTAGGTGTGTTATTAGACATTCAGCATTGTTAAATGTGGGTATTTCCTGTGAAAGTAAGGTGATGGTTAGGGAATTTTTTTTTTTTTTTTATAGATTATTGCTACACCACCTGCAGTCGTATTTTTTTGTCATGCTTGAGTGTATTGTGTAGCTATCACTACATCAAGAGTGTATGTGGCAAGGTAGTCAGGTATGTCATGCATTTTATTGCCCATACTTCTTGGGTTCATATTTAGTAAGGTGAGTTTGCTTTCTGTTTTTTTTTTTTTTTTTTTTTTTTTTTTTTTTGCTGAGATGCATTAGGTGACTGGTTTATTTTGGGGTTGGAAGTAATAGATGTATGAATAGTGAGGCCTGAGATAGGATGAATGTATTTGCTAATTTTTTGAACTGATATTTTACGGAGAGAAGAGTGTGGTAAGTTATAATTTGGTCTTGGTTTGGTATTTGATTGTAAATTTGGATACTTAGTTTTGAGATATTTACAAGATAAATATGTGTTTAAGGTAAATATGGCTTGTAGAGATAGGGTGTTATGCAGAAAGGGAGGCTGGGTAGATGTTGGTATTCTTTGTGAGGATTAGTTGAAGTCCTAAGTATTTGAAGGAGGTGCATTTGATAATTAGTGACGAAGGCTAGAAGAATGAGGAGAAATAGTAAAGTCTGAGTTAGGAGTATCTTATTTAAATTGGGTTTTATCTTTGTTGTAAATTAGGATTAAAAATGTTAGGAGGGTACTGGTTTGGTCATAGAGATCTAATTTGATAGTAATAGGGGCAAGGATTAAGACCGTTTGAGAGACCGTCTTGGGTGGTAAACAGGAGTGGATGTTACTGTTGGGAGCAATTCTGTTGATTGTTTTCTTCTGGAGGGAACTGATGGTATTGGTTTGAGATGGTATTGGTTTGAGGAATATATGGGTGAAGCTATGGCAGTATTAATGTATAGTGAGTGGGGGTGGGTGGGAATAGGGGTAGGGTAGGCGAGCGGAGTGAGCCCCAGCATTAATGAGAGTGAATGAAGAGGGTTGAAGACTTGGCAAAGAGACAGAGTAAAAAAGTAGTGACTTAACTTAAATGGCCATAGATCTGCTGACAGAGAGAAATAAAAGGAACAATGTAGTTTAAACGGCCTCTGAGCTAGTGGATGAAAGTCTTGATTTTGTTACTGTAGGACACAGTTTTAGTAGAAGAGTTAGTTCAGTATTGCTGTGACCTGACTAATGGTAATAGCAGTAAAATATTGCACTTGACTGTATGAGCAATTGTATAATGTAAGGAGGTTTCTATGGAGTTTGAAATTCAAAGTACAAAGGTCACCCCAACCCCCATAGATCAGCAAAACAATGAGAAAATAAGCCAGAGTGCAGCTCTGGAAAGTTACTGGCTCAGAACACAAAGTGGTTACACAAGAAAAGAAATAAAATTAAAAAGGGAGACAGTGGACTGCTAAAAACATTGAACTGAGCACAGTTAGAGAAAGTACCAGTGGGACTGCTGTGGCTAAGAAAATGGAGATGTTATGGTAGATACAGTTCTTAGTTTTAGGCTGCCATAATATTTATACTTTACATCAGACTGGTGTTAAAATTGCAGACATCACTGTCACATATATATCTATTTGCTTGTAGGGACACCCTTTATAGCAAAATAAAATTACACTAAAGAGACAGTTAAGTGCACTGAGTGAATGTTGACTCTGCACATGTATTAGCTCAGAGCTGAAAGTGGGTTAATGACTGTCTCGGGCAAGGAGAAATAAGAAAGGAAGGGGGAAGACCAAGGGTGACTTCCTTGAAAACATGCAGTTCCACTAAAGAAAGACAGGAGGATAAAAATAATGGGAATAGCAAGTCTAGAAGAAGTAAAGAAAATATAAGAAAAAAATAACTTTAGTAAGAGCAGTATGACTGTTAGGAAGTAGAGACTAAAAGCTGACCATCAGGATGTCAGTGGAGGAGGGTTTCCAGACAATAAAGCTGCTGTTTACAAACTAGGACACTGAAGCCCTTGTCTTCAGACTAGTCACTATGCAGGCTGAAGTACACACAATGACTGAAAGACCCTAACATTTACTTAAAGCACAAGGGCAGAGGTGGTGCACAGTTTGCCCTAAGTAAATGGTGGGTGGATGGAGTGGCCTCAGACTGCCTGCTGTGTGTGTGCTTTACGGATGTTTCCAATGAATCTTGTGACTCCTTTGCACCCTGCTAGACACAGAAAGAGGGAAGAAAGGAATGTTTGTTAATTAGTAGGGAAATCGCATAGGAGATGGCTTCAGCTGCTATCCCCAAGCATCTGAAGGGTAGCTCGTCAGCTGCCAGGGTTGTGGCTTTTACCCTGACAAAGTATTTGTGTATGTTGTGGGTTGGGAATGGTTTTAAGGAGAATGCCTTATCTAGTAGAGATGTTAGGTTGATGAGCAGTGATGGGAAGTTTTGGTTAGTAAGGATTTTGATGGAGTCGGTGAAGTATTTATTAAACTGGGTAGCAATACATTCTAGGGGATTACTTGCTGTTGGTTGAAGGGTCTTCGTTTGACCTGGTTATGGTATTTTATTTAAAGTGGTCAAGAATCTTTGAGGATTATTTTGGTATTTAGCTTGTAAACTAGTATAGCAATTCTTCTTATCAAGTCTTATTTGGGTTTTGGCTTTGTTTCTTAGCTGGAGATACTTCTGATGAGTAACATATTGATTTTTTGTGGGTCCATTTGTGCCACACTTTATCCCTTTCAGTTAGGAGTGATTTTGTCTGTTTAGTGAGCCAAGGAGAGTAATTAGGTTCTGCTGGTATTGTCCTTATAGGGGCCATGTTATTTAAGATATTTAAAAATGTGGTGTTAAAGTAGTCGACTGCACTGTCCAGGGATAAAGTTTTGAGGGGTTTCCAGTTGCAGAGCTTAAGGGATGTTATGAAATCGTAAGGCCTGAATTTTTTGGTGTTGCGAATTTGGTAAGTAGATAGGTTTTTTGTAGGATTTGCTTGATGACGTATAATGTATGTTGGGAGGTGGTAACTGAGTGAATCGGGGTGGGTACCAGGGTAATCAGTTTCCCTAATAATTAACCGTTCCATATCCAAGCAGCGCATCCCCACTCTCTGGAAAATTGCTCACATCATACCCCTACACAAAGGAGGTCCCTCCACCGACGACTTTTATCAGCCCATAGCAATCCTATCCCCTCTATCAAAAATCCTTGAAAGGTATGTTCACACCCAAATACTTAACCATCTCGTAGACAATAAATTACAAATACTCAGCACGGGTTTTGCCCCAGCCATAGTACTACCACAGCGCTTATTAGCTTCACGAACACCATCAGTCAACTTAGAAATAAAGGTGAGCTAGTATCAGTAATCTTTTTAGACTTATCAAAAGCCTTTGATACAGTGTCTCATAACAAACTGCTGACTGCCTTGTCAAAACTGAACCTAAGTTACTCCACCCTAGCCTGGTTTTAGAACTACCTCATAGACCGGCAACAAGCGGTACGGTGGAACAAAGCTCTTTCTCCTTTACTACCAATGACTATGGGTGTGCCTCAAGGGTCTATTCTCGGCCCCCTCCTTTTTTAACTCTTTACAAATAATCTCCATAATGCTACAACTCTAGCCACCCTTCTACAGTATGCAGACGACTCACTGTCATATGTTCTGCCCCAACTCTACCTGAACTACAGAACTTAACCCAGACATCATTCAATGCTATTGAATCATGATTGGCAGATGCCCTATTAATCTTGAACCCAAACAAAACTAAACTTATGCTCTTCCACTCCACTAAATTCAAAACCCAATCCACTTACTTCAACATCACATCCAGTAATAAGACTTTGATTGAACCAGTACCATCCACCCGACTTCTCGGTGTTGTTATTGATCAAAATCTGAAGTTCGATTTACACATTGCCCAGACTATAAAAAAAGGACACAAGAAAATAGGTACTTTATACAGATGCAAAAACTACCTAACCACAAACTCCAGAATAACCACAACCAGAACTCATCTTCTGTCAATTTTACTATATGACTCACCCATCCTTATCAGCCTCTCCAAATCAGACCTAAGCAAGCTAGATGCCTGCTGTAATATGATAGCTAAATTTGCCACTAGCTGTCCTCCTAGAACCCATCATTGTAAGGCCCTAAGACAACTATCTTGGTTAGAACTACCCCACCTACTCATTCTCATGCAACTCTCTACCGCCCACCAAATGTACTATAAACCTGACAAAACACCGGCTCTACAAGGCCTCCTCAATCCCCATATAAGTACCCGTCCACTAAGATCCCCTAATAAAGCTCTAATTGAAGTAACGAGGAGTAAAAATAGCTCAGGTGACGCTCTATACTCCTGGAATCCCTGACTGCTTGAAATTAGAACTATAACTAGCTTAAAAAACTTCAGGCATCACATTAAAGCCCACCTCACCAATTCCTGGACTTGTACGTGTACTGGGCATGGGTAGCCCACACCATGGAACTAGCTGATTTTAAAATTTTAATTGCATATGTAATGAGCATTGAATTTAAGCCATATGACTACCTTATGTTGTTGTTTTTTTCTTTCTCACTGTTAATATCTATCAGATTTTAAATCTTCAGTTTGCTATGCTGTCTGTATATAAGACTAAGTATCGTAATTGCACTCTCATTGTATACAGTGTCACTACCTGCTACTACTGTTAAGAACCGTCTTCTAGAAGCATTGTTCTACAAGATTATTGGTTGTCTCCCACTTGACCAATTTATTCTGTTCTAGTCTTTTTACCGTTATGAATGTCTATTACTATTTTTTCTTTATTGTATTATACAATTTTCTTTGTACTAACAAAATAGTTTACTAACAATGAAGCTTTTCTTCCCAGGCCCCGCTGAAAAAGGGTTTTATGCCTAGTCGGGACTCTCCTGATAAAACAAATGTAAAATAAATAAATAAATTGAGTGTGGGGTGAGTGGGTTATAAAGCACCATGTTATTAACATGAATATTAGCCAAAATGGCATCTTTACATTGGGTTGCTTCTGGGAAGGGTGGAGCAGAATAATTAAGGTGGACCAGGTCAGTAATGATATCAACCAGCCCTAAGGATTCTAGGTAAAAAGAATTAAATATTTGTAAATTTTTAAGATGTAATATACGTGGCATTTATAAACTGTCAGTATTGTAACCTTAAGCACTATGTAACTGCAGGAGCATTGCTGTTGAGAGAGTCTTTACAGTGCACCAGAAGTACAAACAAGTTCTTTTTGACATCTGCTTGGCCTGGGGTGGGGTAGGCCACATCTCACTAAATGACAGGTTCCTGGTCTCTGTCACAGTAAACTCCCTCAGTGCAGAAACATCCTTGAGCCTCACCTGCCAGCAGTGTTAGCACTCCAAAGTATGTCAGACACGTCATGGTTTCTTCAGGGCTGAGTGACAGTTGTATGTTTTTCTTAGTCAATCTTGCAGTACTGATTTGTGGGTCTTCTTGTCCTTCAGAAGCCAGTGACTGGCCCGATTTCCAGACTTTTTGCATCATTCCTAGCTGACGAACATCAGAAGACTGGCATCTGGACATTGCCATCTTCAGTTTTTCCTAGCCATGCAGTCAGATGCTCTACATGTGTGCTCAGATGCTCGTTGATTGGTTCATTCGTCCCCCCCCCCAAGTGTCTTCGTTGTCTAGAGAGATAAGTACTCTGTTGGGGATTTTCCTCAATTAATTTGATGTTTAAAAAGGTTAATAATTGTTTGAAATGTGAGAAGCAAATCCTGCATAAAAATATTCACTCATTTTGTTTGCCCTGCTTCAGGCTTCAGAATAGCTTCTCTTATTGTCCTGACTATGCTAAATTCCATGCGAAAACCCTCCCATATGGAGTCCTCATCTTTGGTTTCCCTAGTTGTGTCTTAGTCCATTGCTATTGCCAGGTTTTCACTTACTGCTTTTGCTAGCATTATTCCGAAGAAATAGACCAAAAAAGTTAAGGATTCTATTTGTTTAAACTCCAGCTCTAGTCCCCAAGTCGAATGACCCAGGTGAGGCAACTTTGTAGCCCCCTCATCCTGAGACTTCTGTACCCGAACCTTCTAGCATGACCCTTTGGGAGGCTGCTGTAGTTTCTGGACTGCCTACCATTGTTACCACAACACAGACATAGGTCAAGTCTGAAGTCACTCAGCAGGCCTCGGCTTCCAATGTCTGTGTTGTGGGTCTCCGCCAAGCCAAGGTATATATGTATTCTATATTCATGTAGCCACACTCTGGTTAACAGCCTGGGAGATTGGGTTTTGAGATGAAGTAATATCTCCTATCCCAACAACATGCTTTCTATTCTAAAGAAGGCCGAGAACCCCAATACAAGAAAAGCATACCTTGCAGAATGGAAGAGATTTTCTGTCTGGTGTCATATCAAGCAAACCAGCCCTGCTCAGGTAGACATCCATTCATTCTTGGAGTACCTTTCAGGCTTGTCTAGATGGGGGCTTTCCTACTCCAGCATTTAAAGTACATGCATCTACCATATCAGTTTGTCTGCACAGTGCTTCACCTATTTTCTCGCACCCCCACATGAAGCTTTTCCTAAAAGGGGTAGTTTGCTTCAGACCTCCCAGAAGGAAGCTTATTTCTTCCTGGGATCTAAATTACATACTGGAGAATGTCACCTTGCCCCCTAACTTTGAACCTGCTGCCACTGTCTCTCTAAAGTTGCTCAGTTGGAAGACCACTTTCCTTATAGCTGTCACATTGGCAAGGAGGGTCACAGAGCTACAAGCCATCATGTATAAAGAGCCTTTCACTGTCTTTCACAGGGATAGGGTAACCCTTGGAACAAACCCCATCTTTTATGCCTAAGATAGCATCAGAACTTACCTTAAACCAGGCTAAACACCTGCCTGTTTTCTTCCCTTCATTCTTTTGATGTGTTCAGGAAAATCAAGTTACTATCTTGATAGGACAAAAGCCGCTAATAGAGCAGAGCAATTACTGGTGGCTTTTGAAGGGGGTAAATAGGGCAGGCCTGTCTCCAAACAACAAAACACAATACCGGATCTGCAATGCCAGAAGTACGATTCTTTAATAGACAAAACAAAGCTTTCTGGATAAACCCTTCTTCATTGTTCAAATACATTAAAAGCAGCCACCTAATTTAAATGCATTACATGGTCACAATACACCACTAAATTTAAATTTGCGTACATACCTAATGTTAAAGTACCAAACTCATTTAGACAAATTCAAATAAGTTTAAATAAGTTACCAAAGTAATTACAAGTTAAGTTTTAAAATACAAAAGTAATTTCCAAATGGATAGCAAACTGCATTAAGTTCTGTTACTCACATCTTGGAAAAATTCTGCCTCTGCATATTAAAACCCATTCCACCAGGCATGGGGCAACTACCACTGCTTTCCTCAGAGTCCCTACTCAGGCCATGCTAGAGGCATCCACATGGAACTCTGTGCACACCTTTAGAAAACACTGTAACCTAGGCAACATCTCCAGGGCTAAAGCAGGTTTCGCTACTGCCATCCTGCAAAACCTCATTTCTTAGGGTCTTATAAATGACCTACCACCTAGCTGTTAGTTTTGGGTGTCCTCCCAAGAATCAGTACTTTAACGTTGACTGTGAAGACCGTAGTACAGTTGTGTCCCACTTAGCATGATTGTAGCTGTTCAAGTAGATCAGTATTGCAGTACATACTACTACCCTCCAACCCCTATATCTACTGGCTGCCTGTCTTTGCTTTGCTGGGTGAAAGGGTTAGAGGTGTTCACTGCAGGTAGCCCTCTATTTCCATCATCCCCTCTCTGCCTCTTATAATCTTCCTCCTTCTCACTCTGTCAGACATTTGTGAAGGTCATGCTATCCTCAGGCATCAGACTGCTTGTTCACTGCTTAGAAATGCAGACCTGAAGATGGCGACAATGGATATCCTTCATATACTTTGATGTCCAGATGTTTGTCTGCTAGGGAGGATGCATTGACTTTGGGAATGGGATAATACAAAGGCTGTGGAAATCAGACTGGTTGTGGGCTTGTGCATGGTAGGAAAAGCCAAGAATCAGTACTGCACATTAATCTACTCAAATATTTCATAATTATGGTAAATGGGACACAGCTGGAGTTCCATAATCTCTGACTTCCTTAGCCCACTTAGCATAGTTTTCCTAATGCAGGGAAGCCATCACCAGCAGGCTTTGCCTATTTGCACCGATTTCTGCTCCCATTTCACTTTTCCTTCTGTCTGTAGTTATGGCTGTACTTGTTGGTGCAAGTCATTCAGGGGCCCTTTTCTCACTTGTTTGTTTACTTTTTGTTTTTTCCCTCTGGGATGAGGTAGTGCTGCTCAAGTGCCCCTCTTTCAAAGCAGCCATAGTGTGCCCTATAAGGAAGATGCTATATATTCTAGTGTTTCATCTTGGGCCCTTGACGTACATAGAGAATTCTGATTTGTTGTCTAGACTGTGGGTGAGACTTGGCCAAAGAATGGAGATTGTGAACATTAGCCTGAATAGAATGGGCATGGTAAAACCAGACGCCAGAGAGAACGGATACTGCTGTATTAGGTTATAGATCACGCACAATTGTTTGTTAGCATGCAAGTTTTATTGTACTTTTGTTAGCAGCCAGACAATATATGCAGTTGATGTCTAGATAAAGTTGTATTTGTGTGAAATAAGTTAGAAACTGTCCTGTACTTAG
The DNA here is from genome assembly GCF_019279795.1 of Protopterus annectens. Lineage (NCBI taxonomy): Eukaryota > Metazoa > Chordata > Ceratodontiformes > Protopteridae > Protopterus > Protopterus annectens. The sequence goes on along the minus strand of NC_056743.1, from coordinate 2,690,860 downwards.
CAGAATGTCCCTATTTTAAATATGACAAACATTTTAGTTTCATACATGATATCCTTCCAGAAACTTTCTAAATATGTAAGAGCAGTATTGCAAATTTGCCCCGATGTCACCCCCCCCCCCCCATTATTTTGCCTTTGTCTCTGATTCTGGCCTTAGGATGCTGAGAATTATGTTAGGAATGCTAGTACCTACCTATGAACCTGTACATATCTATATCAAACAAAGCTCCTCATTAGCACACTTCAAGAAAAATCTTGATGATTGGATGGCAGATAGGAAATTCACCCCGTGGATCACTTCTGTGGCTTTGCTCAACAGGGGTACAGGAAAATAATTTTCTTGGGTGGTGAAAGCCAGGGTACCTTTTTGACTAGGCTTATTATAGGCCCTAGGGCCAATAGCTTAGTACCTGCCTATGAACTTATACTGATGTCCTTCAAGGATGCATCTGCAGTCCTTACAAATGGGTTGTCCTGTCGTCAGGCAGCCCTTCGGTCGGCTGGATTCCAAAGTCTGGGTCTGGCCTCGGCTGGTGTCGCACTTCACCCGACATCATAGCTGCAGTTCTTCGGGTATAAAGGCATCAGCCGACGCCATTTTCCTCAGTCTTTCTTGCCGCGTGGCGCCCAAAGCAGAAGCTGTTCGCAAGTGTCGGTCGGTCAGAACCAGAGATTACTACTACAAGTACCGAAGACTTCTAAAAAGCTAAGTACCCCGTTGGGGACTCTTTCTTGCCTCAGCCGATGTCAGAAAAAGTGAATAACTGTTTAACTTGTGGGAAACAAATACCTCATAAAGATTTCCACTCTTACTGCTTACCTTGCTTAGGCCCAGACCATGACGTAGCAGCTTGTCTAGCCTGTGCTTCTTTCAACCGACGGACGCTTAGACGTCCGTCGGAATTTGCTGGAGAGTTTTTCGGCTCCGATTTTGCTTACATTATGCCGTCGGATCCTCCGACTACGCAAATTTCTAAAAAGCGCAAGGAAAAGGACCGACACTCGCAGTCCGCGGTTTCGGCCGAAACCGCGGTTAAGCCAACCGCGAGTGTCTCTGTTTCGGCTGAAACCGAGTCCACGGTTCTTCCTTCGGCCGAAAGCTTACCACTTACCGAGGCCTCATCCAGCCTGGCTGAATCTGCTACTGAAATCCCACCTGCTCTTGCAGGTTCACAGGATTTATCTGATACTATCCCTTTGGATATTTCTACCCCTGCACGTGGAGCTGCTAGGCCTCCTGCATCCATGTCTATTAAGGCCTTTGCCAGGGCTAAAGCAGCAAAAACTACCAAATCTGTGCCTGCTAAGACCCCTCTCACAGGCCTAGCTCTAGTTCACAAATGCTTAGTCTAGCAGAGGATCTCATTTCTTTGATCCGGGATCCCAACCACATCCAGACAGGGCCTCTCACCCACCTCCAGAGAAGAGGACTAGAGTAGAGCCCCTGAGCCAGTTTCTTCAGATGGCTCCTCTGATGAATCAGATAATTCAAACCCTCCAGAGGGCCCCTTTTCTCCTTATGAGGACTCTGATGCAGAAGAGTCCATTCCTTCTGCCTCTCCGCCTGAGGAATTTTCTTTTGGGGAAACCTTGCATGCTATGAGGGAACAATTTCAATGGCAGGGCCAGGATTTTTCAGACTCTAGGAAAAGGCTTAGAACCTTTTTGCATTTGCCACAGCATAGGCCTTTAGCCATTCCTCCAGTACTTACTGTTGTGGATGATGCTTTTAATGATGCTTGTACTGCTCCTGATTCTCTTCCTCCGGCCCCTGCTAAGCCCGATAGGTACTACAGGGTTCCGGACACACATTATCATTTGTATAAGGCCCCTTTTGCAGATCCCAAATCTATCTCCCAGGGACCCAAGGCTGTAGCAGCTACTTCTACTAAAAAACCCCTCCCCTCTGAAAGGGAATCTAGGGCCTTAGATAGATGGGGTAAAAAAGTTTACACTTCTGCTACTCTTTCAGCTAGGGCCTTGAACTGTCAATTCCACATGATTCAGTATCAGGAATTTATGTTAGACCAATTAACTAAAAAACTGTCCTCGGATGAACCATTAGACAAAAAATCTGTACAGGAAATGGTACATAACATCCAGCAGGTTAGTAATCATTCCTTAAAATGCGGCTATGATGCACTGGAGGCTTCCTTTAGATCAGCCATGACTGGCACAGTGATCAGAAGACATGCATGGTTAAAAGAGCAGTCCTTACCAGACCATGTTAAATCAAAGCTCCTAGATGCTCCCATGGATAAGCTCAATTTGTTTGGCTCCCCTGCGCAGCAGGTGCTGAAGAAGGTGGAAGACAAAGCAAAATCTGTCCAGACAGTCAAGGATTTCTTGCAGGTCCAGCCTCCAAGGTTTAGCAGGAACTGGCCTTCCAAGAATTGGTCCTTTCCAGACACCTCCAGAGCTCCGAGAGGCAGGAATAGGCGCTCAAGAGGCAGGGGTCAATCCAGAGGTGCCTACAGGGGACGTCAGTGGCAGGCTAACAACCAGTGAGGTACAGCCACAGATCCAGCCACCACCACTTCCACAGGACAATCACAGTGACTTGGCTCTGGCACCGCCTACCAGGGAACAACTAGAGGCACCCTTAGGCGGAAGCTAGCCTTATTTTCAGTAAACTGGCATTACATCACAGGAGACAAATGGATTTTACAGACAATAGACCAAGGTTACAGGTTTCACTTCCATACTCTACCAAGGAAGAGAGGAATGCCAAACCTACCTCCAAATCAGAAGACAGAAGCTCTAGAACAAATAACTCACTTACTAAGGATGAGAGCTGTAGAAAGGGTACCATCTATGGAACAAGGGCAAGGATTTTACTCCAGACTCTTCCTGGTACCAAGAAAAGAAAACCAATGGAGACCTATTCTCGACCTGTCCGCTTTAAACACATACCTCATTGTTCCAAAATTCAAAATGCTGACCCTACAGCAGCTTCTTCCCATGCTGGGCAAGGAGTCTTGGCTGGTAACTCTAGATCTCAAGGAGGCATACCTGCATGTCCCCATACGACCAAATTGCAGAAGATACCTCAGATTTCTTGCAGGATCAGAGCATTATCAATTCTCAGCATTGCCCTTTGGCTTATCTACTGCCCAGAGTATTCACGAAATGCCTGGCATCAGTAATTGCTCATTGCAGGCTTCAGGAATTCAAATTTACCCTTACCTGGACGACTGCCTGTTACAAGCGGACAACAAAACAAATTAACAAAAGATTTGGAAAGGGTCATTCATCTACTACAAGCCCTGGGATACACAGTCAATATAAAAAAGTCAAGGCTGATACCATCCCAAAGGATAACCTTCTTGGGTGCGGATCTGGACACATCAAAACAAATGGCATTCCTGACAGTAGAAAAACAGGAGCAACTCCCTTTCTACTTCATGGCATTAACAAAGCAGAACCAGCTAACAGCAAGAAAAGTCCTGCAAGCTCTCGGTTACATGGCATCCTGCATAATATTGATTCCACATGCCAGACTACATATGAGAAAGTTACAGTGGTATCTAAGGAATTTATGGTCTCAGCACAAGCACAGCCTAGAAACCCAAATTCCAATAATTCCATGCCTGAAACAAGAATTCCAATGGTGGGCTCAGGCCTGTCAATCAAACAAGGGACTGCCCTTCCACAGCACTCAACCAAGCCCCAGACCATCACAACAGATGCCTCAGACCTCGGTTGGGGGGCACACATGCTGGACAAGTGCATACAAGGCTTATGGACTCAAGACCAGCTGCACCTACACATAAATCAAAAGGAAATGCTGGCAGTAAAACTGGCAATTCAGGCATTCAGACCATTTCTTCGACAGGGTCAACTGCTGATAAGGACGGACAACACCACAGTTATGTGGTACATCAACAAACAGGGAGGCACACATTCATACCCTCTATGCCGGATGGCAATGGACCTCTGGAATGTGGCACTGAGCTTCAACATTCAGCTACAAGCAATTTTTGTGCCAGGAAAAGAAAATATACTAGCAGACATCCTAAGCAGAACTACCTCGGATGCCCACGAATGGATGCTGCATCCAGACATCTTCAAAACCATTACAGGGAAATGGGGACTACCAGAAATAGACTTATTTGCATCCCCACACAATCACCAACTGAAAAAATTCTGCACAAGGACGTACCACCCACTTGCTTGGAAAGTGGACTCCCTATCTTTCAGTTGGAAAAACCTGACAGCATATGCATTCCCACCTCTTCCCTTGATGCACAAGGTGCTATTGAAGATCAAAGAAGACCGTCCAAGGATCATCCTGATAGCTCCAGACTGGCCAAGGCAACATTGGTACCCATTACTGAGGAGTATGTCTCGGGAACAAATATGGCCTCTGCCCCTAGTTCCCTTGCTGTTAACACAGAACAACTTCAAAACCCTGCATCCAAACCTGAGAACACTGCAGCTGGCTGCCTGGAACATTGCATAAGACCAAATAACCCAGATTTATCTCAAAGGGTTAAAGACATTATCTTGGAGGCTCGCAGACCCTCAACAAGAAAAAATTATTCAGCAAAATGGAAAAGATATCTCATTTGGAGTACTGCAAAAGGAGAGAATGTGTCACTGGTAAACATAGCTAACATCCTGGAATACTTGGCAGAGCTCTTCCACAACGGCCTGTCCTATTCTTCCATTAAGATTCATGCATCAGCTATTTCAGCAGAATACAACTTGGATCCTCCAGTCTTCTCACATCCTCTGCTCAGGCAGTTTCTGAGAGGGATTAAAAATGTAAAGCCACCTAGGAAGCCACCATTGCCAGCATGGGACTTGAACTTTGTGCTAGAAAAGTTGACACTCCCTCCTTTTGAGCCAGCAGCAACAGCAGAATTACAGTACTTATCATGGAAAACTGCTTTCCTGCTTGCAATCACTTAAGCAAGAAGGGTATCTGAGCTACAGGCATTAATGGCAGTACAGCCCTTCCTGATCTTCCATCAAGATAGAGTGTCCATGAGAACTAATCCTACTTTTATGCCAAAGGTGGTCTCCAGGGTATCTTTAAATCAAGCTATCCACCTACCTACATTCTTCCCCAACCCACAGAACAGTGGAAAGACTGTTGCATACCTTGGATGTACATAGACAATTACGTTACTACCTGGACAGGACCAAGAGCAATAGAAAAACTGACCAGCTACTGGTAGCATATGCAATAGGAATGGAAGGAAAAGCAATTTCAAAACAGACAATCTCTAAGTGGATAGGAAATTGCATTAGATTTTGTTACTCCTACCATGGGAAGAAAACTCCAGAAAACATCAGGCCTCATTCTACAAGGGCTACAGCCACTACCACAGCTTTTTACGAGGAGTGGCTACCAAAGACATTTTAGAGGCTGCTACTTGGAGCTCCGTGCATACATTTGCCAAGCATTATAATTTACCTTTATACTCCAGATCCCGAGCAGGTTTTGCCACTGCTGTTTTGCAAGGGATCTTAACTACACCATAATCTTATTTCTCCTCCTCCCCAGTTTGGCTATGGTATTCTACCCATTTGTAAGGACTGCAGATGCATCCTTGAAGGACATAGTACAGTTTTGTACCTACCATAAATGTAGATGTCCGATAGGCATGCATCTGCAGTCAGGATTACCCACCCTCCTTCCCCTCTGTGGTACTCCTAGGGTATCTGCCCATCTTGTAGCTAGCTGGGGGAATCTATTATGGTGTATTTGTTTGTATATATGTACATACATGCTTATTTTTTGTTTGCTCTCTACTATTTGGAACCATTTGCATTTATCCAAATTTAGCCTCCTAGAGGGCACCTGGCATCTGGGGCAAGAAACACTGAGGAAAATGGTGTCAGCTGATGCCTTTATACCTGAAGAACTGCAGCTATGACGTCGGGTGAAGTGCGACACCAGCCGAGGCCAGACCCAGACTTTGGAATCCGGCCGACCGAAGGGCTGCCTGACGACAGGACAACCCATTTGTAAGGACTGCAGATGCATGCCTATCGGACATCTACATTTATGGTAGGTACAAAACTGTACTTTGCTGGCTGTGTGCATTTGTAAAATTATATAAAAAACATTACTGAGACCATCTTTTTTTGTATTGCAGTCAGAGGTTTGAAGTGTACACAGTCAACAATGTTACTTTTACTGTTGTGCATTGGAGATTATCCCTGCTGTCCTTTGCTTCAATTGAACAGTCATTCTGGCTTTGCAGGAGTAAATTTTTATTTGTGCAAAGCATGTGAATACAGTGGCTGGCATGTGTTGATGTGAAAGAGTTGAAAAAATACTGTGATTATTTTTTTATGACAGTTATATTTCTGAGATGTAAACTGCCAAATATGGCTATAAATGCTGAACATGGGGTCTTTCTATAGTTGAAAATTGCTTTTCTTTGTTTAACTTAAGCAGTCATTGTTCTGGTTTTGTATGGCTAATGTGTATTTGTCTGGAAGAAGACAAAATACTTTACTGAGGTGGCTCCTGTATTTTATTTAAAACTGAGTTGAAATAAATAAATGACCATGTTAGTCATGCACCTGAGGTATGTACAGTTAACAGAGTATATAATGCTGGGTATGAGTACCATCTGTGGATGAAAACTGACTAATCCTGCTGTCATATGGGCTACTTAAGCAGTCATATTCAGGCTTTGTAGGTCTAATGTGTATTTTAACATGTTGCAATACATTGTTGTGACTAATATTTTGTGTGAAACAAAGATGAAATACTGTACTGTAGCCGTTATTTCCTGTATCACAGTCAGGCATTTAAGGTGTACACTGTCAACAAACTGACTATAATTACTTTATACGGGGATGTCTGTAGAAGAAAGTGAATGACTTTGCTGCTATTTGATCAGCTTAAACAGCCACTAACCTGACTTGGCATAACTAGTGTGCATTTTTGTGAAGTAAGTTGGAATACTTTTCTGTGACTGTATTATATTTGAAAGAAGCTTAAAAAAGTATACATAGCCAAATAAGTGGTTGTAATTGCTGGGTATATGAGGGCTGTTTCTTGGTTAATGTGACGTAAAGTGCTGTTTGATCACAGTTAAACAATCACTGATTTGGCAGGAGTGGTATTGCACAGTGTAATGTAGTTTGTTGAAGTCCGTCTAATGTAACCATTGCTGTGACTTAAGCCTACACATGTGTATGAGGTGGAAACATTGCAATACATATAAGAAAAACAAGTTGGTTGTAATTTCCTTCAGTTTTTATAATGATCAAATTTCAGCACTGTGTACAATACATAACTATATGCTGTTGGTTTGGGCAGAATATATGGGAAAGCAACTGATCACTTCCACAGTGAGTGACCTCTCAAGCGCTTGTCTTTTTTTGGTTGTGTTTCCTTCTGTGTGAAGTCTGCATATCATCTTTGATTCTTTGCATTTTTAGCCAGGTGCTCTGGTTAGTGTTAACATCTGGAAGACCTGCTTAGGTGGACTGGCATTAATCTAATTTGCCGTTGGGTAACTCCATGGGGTAGCACAGTGGTGCAGTGAGTAGCACTATCGCCTCACATAAAAGATTCACTGGTTCAGTTTTTGTCTGGGGCACCTAATTTGCAGAGCCTACATGTCCTTCCTATGCACATGTGAGTTTTCTCCAAGTATTCAGGTTTCCTTCCATATCTTAAAGATATAAAATAGATTGTCAGCTCTAAATTTTCTGTGTGTGTACGTACAGTATTAAGGTTAAAAATAACTTCAGGCAACACATTTCAATAGAGTCATATAATCACCTTTATTGCAAAGAACACATGTACATAGGAGACTAAGCATTTATAATATTGCCTTCTCAAACATAACAGACATCATTTTTTTATGTTGTAAATGCTTCTCGGCAGAATATTTTGTATCTATTAAACTACAGCCAATGATCGATTAAAACTAAAGACCTTATTATTGTTCTTCTTGGACAGTTAAGGGATCTGTGGATTTTTAGTAGTTCTTTTTAGGCACAAATTTTGATCTTTCAGTTTGGAAATTTCTGTGGCAGCAATATTCATGTTGGCGGTTAAAGAAAACTAAAAACAGGCCCAGGCTGCCATAATCCATTTTGAAAGAAGGAGTCCAAAAGGAGAAAACATTATGTATACACTAACCTTTTCCCATCTTATACTTCTCCCTTCAGTGTGTATGTGACATAGAATAATTACATGGCATTTTGCTTCCTTTCCAAATTTAGTAAACTGTATAGATGACATAAACAATTCTTGGGGTTCCTATAGGAGGTTGAGGTAACCTAGCAGCACTGGATAAATTGAAGCTTGGTGTGTGTGTGTGTGTGTGTGTGTGTGTGTGTGTGTGTGTGTGTGTGTGTGTGTGTGTGTGTGTGTGTGTGTGTGTGTGTGTGTGCATGTACACGTGCAAGCATGCACGTTTTCTGCTGGACTTGGCTTGTCAGAGGAATTGTGCATGTGCTGGTATGAAAAAAATAGTTAATCTTGTACCAGACCATGTCACCTTGTCTTGGGTAGGCATTCGCATTGAGTGTGCATGTGCAAAAAAAAAATAAAACACCAACTTTTATTGCTGGGTACATACAAAACTGTTGTGGGAAGAAGAAACAAAAAGAACCATTAACTAGTTATAGTCTTTCACAAATAGTGCGTAAAATGAATCGCAGAATGAACACCAAGGTCTTCAGGGCTTTTGAGTCTTCACCCCCAGGCTGTATAAGAGGATGTTACTACAGACATAATAGGGATGCCCCATCCTGAACCTCTAACCTGGACTCTGCCTAGTCTAAAGCTGGCCATCCTCAGAAATGCCTAAAAGGTTCCTATAATTTATAGGCTCATAAGTGTGTACTAGGCTAAGAACCACTAGGGCCTTTTTAAACCTATCATTGCATCCCGGATCTCAAGTTCTGGGTCCCTTGATAAGTGTAAGGAGGGACTTAGATGATGAAACATTTACAAGCAGAGGTCTGGGAGATGAAATAGTTACAAGCTGCCTATGTCCACATAGAGTCCTAGGTACCAAACCAAGGGTGAATTTCCTGTTTCCCATCCAATTCTCCAAGTTACAGTTTGTGTTATGGAGGAATTCTGCTTCACATGGATGGGGGGGGTCTGTTCCAGAGAAGGGATAGTTTCTAGGATACATACCCATCTATCCATCAGGTCCTGTTTATATCACAGGCAAGGTTTAAGTCTTTAGAAAGGGTAGACAAAAGTGATTGTTTTTTCTGTTTTCACCTAAAAACTGCTCCATCTTGGAACTTGGCTCAACCTGCTCTGTTCACCCTCGCTTCGCTCAGGCTCACTCCACTCCCCAGCCTCCATTTTCTACCTGCCCCCCCCCCAATACTCCTAATTTACCCATAACCAGACCACTCCCACCATAAAAACAACCAATCACAGTAGAATTCCAATTATAACTACCAAACTCCAAATAACAACTAATTGAGATAAGTAGTATCCTTACATAACCGAATTGCTCAAAATACCTTATACTCGCTACTAAAAACCTTCCATTTATTACACCTATACCAAACTTACAACCCATCATTCCCAGCTAATCGGTCCTTACTCAAGGCACAAAGTAACATCCAATAGCTTTACCTCAGTAAATCACTGCGAGCTTTCCAGTATCTCCAAAAGTCTTTATAACAACTTCCGTAGGCCTAAAACACTGCCGACTACTCAGTGCAAAAGAAGCAAGAATGATGGGACAGACTCTCCAAAAGTCTTTAGAACAACTTCGTAGACCTAAAACACTGCCGACTACTCAATCAAAAGAAGCAAGAATGATGGGACAGTATCTCCAAAAGTCTTTAGAACAACTTCCATAGGCCTAAAACACTGCCGACTACTCAATGCAAAAGAAGCAAGAATGATGGGACAGAATCTCCAAAAGTCTTTAGAACAACTTCCATAAGCCTAAAACACTGCCGACTACTCAATGCAAAAGAAGCAAGAATGATGGGACAGAATCTCCAAAAGTCTTTAGAACAACTTCCATAGACCTAAAACACTGCCGACTACTCAATGCAAAAGAAGCAAGAATGATGGGACAGAATCTCCAAAAGTCTTTAGAACAACTTCCATAGACCTAAAACACTGCCGACTACTCAATGCAAAAGAAGCAAGAATGATGGGACAGAATCTCCAAAAGTCTTTAGAACAACTTCCATAGACCAAAAACACTGCCGACTACTCAATGCAAAAGAAGCAAGAATGATGGGACAGAATCTCCAAAAGTCTTTAGAACAACTTCCATAGACCTAAAACACTGCCGACTACTCAATGCAAAAGAAGCAAGAATGATGGGACAGAATCTCCAAAAGTCTTTAGAACAACTTCCATAGGCCTAAAACACTGCCGACTACTCAATGCAAAAGAAGCAAGAATGATGGGACAGAATCTCCAAAAGTCTTTAGAACAACTTCCATAGACCTAAAACACTGCCGACTACTCAATGCAAAAGAAGCAAGAATGATGGGACAGAATCTCCAAAAGTCTTTAGAACAACTTCCATAAGCCTAAAACACTGCCGACTACTCAATGCAAAAGAAGCAGGAATGATGGGACAGAATCTCCAAAAGTCTTTAGAACAACTTCCATAGACCTAAAACACTGCCGACTACTCAATGCAAAAGAAGCAAGAATGATGGGACAGAATCTCCAAAAGTCTTTAGAACAACTTCCATAGACCTAAAACACTGCCGACTACTCAATGCAAAAGAAGCAAGAGTGATGGGACAGAAAGAATGAACAAGAATGTGATGCAAAAGAACTTGAGCAAGCGGGAGTGTATAAATATTTGGGAATTGATGAAGGATCAGCAATAAAATGTGCACAAATGTGAATAAAATTTAGTAAGGAATATTTTAAAAGACTTAAATTAATCATGAAAACCGCATTGACATCTAGGAACAAAATCCAAGCTGTAAACCAATTTGCTCTTCCTGTCCTAACTTACAGTTGTGGAGTGATTGACTGATCCCAAAACGTGTTGGATAGATTAGATGGGAAAACAAGAAGGATGCTTCATGCTCATCAAATGGTTTAGAAAAGTCAGTGCATACCAAGATTATATATTCCCAGTTCTGGAGAAGGGATGGGCCTCCTTGAAATTGATTTTATTTATTTATTTCCATTTATTTCCAAGGAAGGTCCGACTGGCCAAAAGCCCATTTTCAGCAGAGGCCCGGGGAGAAAAGCTCCACAGAAATATAAGCAAAATACACTAATTAGATAGTACAATAGTATGCATATAGTAAGATGCAGAATGCACATCATCTAGTTAGTTTATACAAAGAAGTATTCAGTACAGTTTTCTAGTAGGTATAGATTCAAAAAGAAAAACACAGAAGCATGTCAGTAAAGATCGCTGTTAAATAAAATTAATACTATGTACATATTAAATAATAGTTATGTATATATATTTTTTGAGTAGTATTAACACTGAGAGGGGGTAGACAGTGTGTTGAGATAGTTATAGATGTTTCGTCAGTCCATAAATAAACTCCCCGTTCCGAAGGAGGGATGGGCCTCCTTGAAATTGATTACATGTATAGATCTGCAGTTGTGGGACTCCACACATCTGCTGACCTCACAAGGCCCAAATATAGTGAACGTTTTAAAGCATGAGGAGAATAAATCGAAAATGACATCCCTACTTAGTCTAGCAGAAGCATATCGGTGTCAAGCAGGAATGGAAATCAAACCACAAGCAGATAAAAATCAGGCAGCAACTGAATGTGCCAAAAAACAAAAGAAAGAATATAAGGTGAAGGACTAGCTCAGAAGGCAAGAAATGTGAAAAATGCATAAATATAGTTGCAAGTACAGAAAACTTCTGGAAGAACGTCTTGTTTATCAGGAACAAATGCAATAATGGTTAAGGAGAGGTGAATTCAAACCAAGAGATGAAAGGTTAATATTGGAGTCATAAGATAGTGGGCTACGTACATGCTGGTTTACAAAGTCCATTGAACATGTGGAAGAAACAGACAAATGTAGGTTTTGTAAAACAGTATTTGAAACAGTTGCACACCTCGTTGGTGGTTGTGACATACTAATGGCAGAAGGACTGTGTACTGAAAGGCATAATAATGTAGCGAGACACTTGCACTGGGGATTGTGCAAACATTATTGTACTGAAGTGGCTGAAAAACACTGGAAACATGAGCCACAAAGCAGCATAGAAAATGCTACATTACATGGGATCACCCATTACCAAGAGTTCAAAAGGCAGATGCTAGAAAACTGGATATTGTGGTCCATGAAAAAGAAGACAAAAGTAGCATTGATCATTGAAATAGCTACACCCAGTGAGTATCAGGATTTGCATGCAGAAACAATCAGTGTGGAAGAAAGAAACCTAGACAGTTCCAATAGCAGTAGGAGCAATGGGTCTTAAAAAAAGACTCTACAGTCGTATTTAGTTATGTTACCAAGAGATGTAACCCTGTACGAATTGCAGAAGGAGTTATTACTGGGCACATTGCGGGTGCTGCGAAGAGCACTTCTGGCTGACATCAAAGATTGAAACAATACCTGTTTCATTAACTTTAATCGTACTTTGACTTAGGAATGGAGTCCATTCCCATCATGGTATTAGAAGACCAGAAGATTTGGAGAAATTAAAAAAGGAAGAAACCCTCTTTAGCACATCCTTTAAATACCACAAACAACTATCCAAGCTCTTACAAACACTCACTCACTCAGCACCCAAACTAATAATCAGTGGTGATATTCACCCATACCCATGTCCTGACTACATGATACCATCAAACCCTCATATTCAGCGCATACTAAACATTCCACGTAAAAACTGTGATCTACTCCTGATAAACCTAAATCTTAAGAAGTGTACTCGGTAAAATTCAAGAACTCCATCCCACTCTGTCCCTATATAACCCAGACATAGCCATTCTTACAGAAATCCAAAAAAGTGTGCTCAAAACTAGAAGCGGAGAACTCCGAAGCTATATTAAAACAAATGTATTTGCAAAAATGAACACCAAAAATCGATTAAACAAGCCAAATACATAAACGCCTTCTCAGTCCCAATATGCGTTTTTGTCTTATTTCATAGACTTCATCAGATGACCAGTGCATAACATTGATACCAATTTATATTATTCATTAAATAACCAACCAATACCTTACTTTATTTAACTTTTAAAACACCCAATAGAGATCTTACCTAATTAATATTACTATTTCTTCAAAATTAAAACACTTTTATTTCTTAAAACCAATCAATCATTTGAATAATTAAATACATATTTAAAAAAAGTTTGTTTTATATAAAATATATTACCAAGAATAAATAGAAAAAAATATATATATTAAAATATATTAAAAAGTATTATGACTCATCATTAAATAGAATTTATTTATATAATGCATTAGTATAAGTGTATCTAAAAAATAATTAATTTTTATCGTAGTTAATGGTATTCTTATAATGTTAAAAACATTTATTCATATAGAAAGGAAAACAGAACAGTGTATAGCTGCCCTCTAGTGTTTTTTTGTATGTATTCATTTAGGTTTGTATTTCAGAGTTTGGCAGATCTTAATTTTAATAAGGGCAGTATAGATATATAATCATTTAAACCAGGAGATCTGCCTGCTTCTAAGGTCACCTGCCACCATAACTCTCTGAATTCAATTTTTTCTTCCCACGGGCCACCTCTGATGTTATTTTTAATTTGTTCTAAAACCACAAAGGAGAATTTGGCTTTTGAACATACCTTGGAATGCCTGTACAAGGCATTAGTATCTTTCCCCACAGATATGTCATAGGTATGTTCATAAATTCTCCTTTTTAACATTCTGTTTTTCCTACGTAAAATGACTTAAAGGACTCACAAATAACCAAATATACCACACCCCTTGATTCACAATTAAAATGTTCTAAATTATATATCCATCTATCTGTACTATTGAAATAATATCTATCTGTGTTTATAATATAAGTACATTGTGTACATCGTCCACATTTGTATGTACCAACCCTATGTTTATTGGGATTTACATTGTTTTTATTTTCTATTATAGATCTAATACTCCTGGAATTCTTATATATTATTTTATGTGGGATTTGGGACACATTCTCCAGATCCGTTAAGGCAACAAATCTCTCCCATTCTTTTAAAAATATATTCTTAATACCATTATTTAACCCGTTATACTCTAAAACAAGTACCTGTTTAAATTTTCTCCATTACTCGTCTTGTTACTTTTATTACTAACCTCCTCATTTTGTTCAGTACATTTCAATATAGGTTTAAATCTTGTGTGTCTTCCATTTCTTACTTCTTCTTTAATATCATTAATAAATTTCAGGGGGTAGCCTCTCTCTAAGAACATTCTTTCTAATAATTCACATTCTATTAAAAAGTCCTTGTCCAAGCTAGTCATTCGACTTCCCCTTACAAATTGTCCTTTAACAATATTCTTTTTACAATGTAAAGGGTGTGCGCTATTATAGTGTAGGAAGGAATTACAATATGTAGGCTTCCTGAATATTTTGGTTGCAAATTTATTCTCAACTTTATATATTTCTATATCCAAGTATTGCAAACAGGTGTCTGATATATTGTATATAAATTTTAAAAAGTTAGTGGTATTACTAATATATGTTATAAATTCAGTAAATTTCTCTTGCCCAGCTATCCAAAAAATAGCTATATCATCCAGAAACCTACAATATAATTTCCAACAGTCCTTAAATTCAGAGTTTAAAATGTTATTCTCTTCCCACTTAGCTAAAACTAGGTTGGCATAGGTAGGGGCACAAGCTGCCTCCATAGCTACCCCCTGAATTTGTTGATCAAATTCACCGTTGAAGTATAGAAAATTATTTTTCAATATTATATCCATTAGCCATACACTAATTAACTTCTCATTCTGAGTTAAATGGGGGTCTTCATAGACAATTTCCTCAAACATATCCATACCTTCCTTATATGGTATGGAAGAAAATAAGTCTATAATATCCACCGTTATAAATAATAGATTTTCCTGATATAGGTCGTCAGTTATTTCTTTAAGAAGGTCCCAGGAATCTCTTTAAGATATTTTCTCATGTTAACCATATGTTTTTAAGTTTGTTGTCCACATATTTGGCTAAGGGATATGTTTTACCACCATCAGCAGATACTATTGGTCTTAATGGGGGGTTATTTTGATTTTTATGAATCTTGGGTATCCCAAATATAGTGAGTATTTTTGGTTTATCAACTTTTAAATATCTAAACATTTTTTGGTCTGTTAATTCTTCTTGTACCATATCTGCTAAGCTTATGTCTATTTTATTATAAGTTGCTATATTAACTTCATTTTTAGAAACACTAGTGTACCTACTTTCATCCCATAAAATCATATTCATTCTACTTTCATAACTAATGCTGTCCATAATCACCACCCCTTCCCCTTTGTCTGGTTTCATAACTCTAATATTTGAGTTCCCTTTTATTTCATATAATAAGTCTTTTTCTTTATCACTCAGGTTCACTTTAAATCTAATATTATTCTGTTTATTTCTAATTTCTTTTTCCTTAATTGTTTCCAGATTTTGTAATTGGGGATATAGTGGTGGATTGTAGGTAGTTTTACGTCTTAATTCTGTATTATTATTAGTAATATTTTCAATAGGTTTCATAATACCCAAGTTAACTTTTCTTAAAAACAGCTTTATATCTAACAAGGTTTGAGTAATGTTTCCCTTTTTGTATGGGATGAATTTCAATCCCTTGGAAAACAATAAACAAATGCTCTTTCTCTAGCACTAAATTACTAAAATTGTAAATAGAAAAATTATTAAAAGTACTCTCAATGCCATCTATAACAATTTCCCTACTATCTCTAGCATCAGAAAGGGGGTCTATTAATATCTCCCCCTTTCCCCCCCTGCCACCTCATTGGTGGTTGCGGTCCTTGTTTATTCATTAGTCTTTCTGACCTCTGAAGGGGTGGGAATTCTTCCTCATATTCATAATTATCCTCCCCTTGTAGGTCAGCCCCATCTCTCTCTTGATTATGGGGGGACATTGGGGTTTTAGGTTTACTTTCATAGGTATATCTATGGTATTTATGTAAAGGTTTCGGATAACTATTGTTGGTATCATATTCTTTAATATCTCTTTCTAATTTCTTGCATTTTCTAATAACTAATTCTTCACTTTTATGGTCAATATCCTTTCTAATATCAAACTATTTCTCTCTCTCTTCAGAAATAGTAAAAATCAGATAATTTTTAATGCACTGGTCCAATTCATCTATGTCTTCTTGTATTTTTTCTTGACATCTAATATTTTCCTTAATTATTAACCTTAAAACATCTAATCCACATTTATTAAATAAATCAATCAATTCTTTATGAAACATAGAACCCATTATAACATTATTAGGAAATTTATAGACCTGAAGGCCTTTCGGGACTATTTCCCTAGAAATACATTCCTTCAGATGTTCATTTTCAATATCTAAGGTTTTATATTTATACATTAGTTTAGCTAAATTGTCCAATTTAGTCCGATAAGATTCACCTGAAGCGTGTTGTTTATTCATATTGTGATTCAGTTTAAACTGATATTTTGTCCGTAGCCATTCATAAGTCTCTACAAAGGATTTAACAGTACCTGGTATCTTAGCTTTATCATGCGCTGTTTTTTGTCCCACTGGTGTGTTCATCACCTTTTTGGAAACTTCACCTCTTTCAACTAATTTAAAAACAGCGGGAATAGCTGCAGCGTTAAAGGTTTCCCCATGAATTCCTTCCTGGTCGCCAACGTTATTGAAAACGCCCATAAGCTCTCCAGAAGTCGGGTTAGTTGCTGCTGCACCTTTACAT
Organism: Protopterus annectens; assembly: GCF_019279795.1. Classification (NCBI taxonomy): domain Eukaryota; kingdom Metazoa; phylum Chordata; order Ceratodontiformes; family Protopteridae; genus Protopterus; species Protopterus annectens. Next base: position 2,674,032 of record NC_056743.1, on the reverse strand, counting down.
TCATTCAACCCTTCGGTCCTTGGCGCCGGATGTTTAGCTAAGTTTCCGTAAATCCCCACTAAGGATTGGCTGAGTGGGGTGAGCAAATCTATCAAGTATACTCTTAGTATACTAATGCATTATATAAATAAATTCTATGTAATGATGGGTCATAATATTTTTTAATATATTTTAATATATATATTTTTTTCTATTTATTCTTGGTAATATATTTTATATAAAACAAACTTTTTTTAAATATGTATTTAATTATTCAAATGATTGATTGGTTTTAAGAAATAAAAGTGTTTTAATTTTGAAGAAATAGTAATATTAATTAGGTAAGATCTCTATTGGGTGTTTTAAAAGTTAAATAAAGTAAGGTATTGGTTGGTTAATTAATGAATAATATAAATTGGTATCAATGTTATGCACTGGTCATCTGATGAAGTCTATGAAATAAGACGAAAACGCATATTGGGATTGAGAATGTGTTTATGTATTTGGCTTGTTTAATCGATTTTTGGTGTTCCTTTTTGCAAATAAATTTGTTTTAATATAGCTTCGGAGTTCTCTGCTTCTGGTTTTGAGCACACTTTTTTGGATTACTGGTTTTTTAGTGCCCTAACACATTTTTACTTGGTTTTCATTCTTACAGAAACCTGGTTAAACCACACATCTAAGATACTGAAATGACCCCTCCTAACTACAATATAATTAGGGGAGGTAGAGTAGAACAAATGGGTGGTGGCGTAGCATTACTCTTCAAAAGCTCCCTCACCCTACAACCTGTAAACATAAGTATTACCAATGCAAACAAGGTGGAATTGCTCCTAACCAGACAACTTAAAGTGTGTGTGTGTATGTATGTATATATGTATATATATATATATATATATATATATATATATATATATATATATATATGTGTGTATATATATATATATATATATATATATATATATATATATATATATATATATATATATATATATATATATATACATACATACTCACACCCTACCTCCCACCAGAAAACAATATTTTTGCATTTGAAAGCATTCTCCAAAAGAAAGTGCCCTTTCACAGGAAACCGTTATCGCAGGTGACTTTAACACAGACTGGATAATATGCAGCTCACATAACCCTAACTACATAAACCTCCATGGCTTTACTCAAATAATTCAGTGCCCTGCAAGAACTGATAAGAAATCAAGTAAACAATATATTTGGGACTGGATCTTAACTAATAAACCTCAGTACTACTAAATAGCTGAATGCCTACCAGACAGCTTGAGTGATAGTCTAGTAACCTACCTACTGAGGTGCACAACAACCCTACTAAATTAACCAACTATCTCCAAATCCACAACAAGAAAAACTTTAAACCACAGGTTGTAATTAACATTCTCGAGAAGATAGACTGGACCCTTCTTAAGGACCTGCCCTTAGATGTTTCTGTACAGCACTTCAATAACCCCTTTCTTAGTATTTTAAACAGACTTGCACTTCCAAGAACAGTGAGCTAAAGCTAACTATATATACCCCGTGGCTAACCAATGAGATGTGATCCCTCTTTAAGCAGAGACAAATCACGGCAAACTTGGGTTTTAAATAAAACCCACTAAAATTGCATAGTTTACCAGCAAATTAGAAATAGAGCTAAACACCAAATTAAATTAGACAAACAACACGACTACACTAGCCTACAATGGAAGCATAAAACAAATCCACAAATATTCTGGAGCACAATCAACAATATACTTCACCCAGGTCAAACCTCAACCCCTCCTCCTAATTTATCAGGTAATACTAAACGCATTGCTGAACAATTCAATAACTTTTTCACTGTAAGCATACTAGCTCTGACCAAGAATAACACATCAACTCCATTATCAATGCCCAGCTCCTCATACATTAAAAATGATTCACTGTCATTTCATGCTGTCCCAAAACGAACTATTGAAAATTTTCTAAAGTAGTTGATACCTACCACACTGGCAGCAGATAACCATCCAGCAGGTGGGATTACATCAAGGATCAGCTCTGAGTCCTTTCTTATTTGCAGTGGTGATGGACAGGTTGGCAGATGAGATCAGACAGGAGGCCCCGTGGACTATGATGTTTGCAGATGACATTGTGATCTGTAGTGAGCGTAGGAATCAGGTTGAGGAGACTTTGGAGAGGTGGAGATATGCTCTAGAGAGCAGAGGAATGAAGGTCAGCAGGACTAAGACATAATATATGTATGTAAATGAGAGGGAGGGTAGAGGAATGGTGAGGATGCAGGGAGTAGAGTTGATAAAGGTGGATGAGTTTAAGTACTTGGGATCAACAGTTCAGACTAATGGTGAATGTGGAAGAGAGGTGAAGAAGAGAGTACAGGCAGGGTGGAATGGGTGAAGAAGAGTGTCAGGAGTGATTTGTGAGAAAAGGGTACCAGTAAGAGTGAAAGGGAAGGTCTACAAGACAGTAGTGAGACCAGCTATGTTATATGGATTGGAGACGGTGGCATTGACAAAATGGCAGGAGTCAGAGCTGGATGTGGCAGAGTTAAAGATGTTAAGATTTGCATTCGGTGCGACTAGGATGGATAGGATTAGCAATCAGTATATTAGAGGGTCAGCTCATGTTGGACAGTTTGGAGACAAAGCAAGAGAGACGAGATTGCGTTGGTTTGGACATGTGCTGAGGAGGGATGATGGGTATATTGGGAAAAAGATGCTAAGGACTGAGCTGCCAGGTAAGAGGAAAAGAGGAAGGCCTAAGATAAGGTTTAGAGACGTGGTGAGAGAGGACATGCAGGCGGTTGGTGTGACAGAGCAAGATACAGAGGATAGGAAGAAATGGAAAGAGATGATACGCTGTGGTGACCCCTAACGGGAAAAGCTGAAAGATGATGATGATTACACAAAGGTAGAATCTCAATAGAATTGGCCAACTACAGACCCATAGCTATCCTTTCACCACTCTCCAAAATTCTAGAAAGCTGTATTTACTTCAGACTTTTTTAGCGTCTTTTAAATAAAAAAAAAATCTGCACGCAAAGTCACAACATGGTTTTAGACCACACCACAGCACTACTACCATTCTAAGTTTCACTAACATTGTTAAATTGAGAGATGAAGGCAAAATAGTTGCCTCAGTCTTTTTGGACATATCTAAGGCATTTGACACCATATCTCAGGCTAGGTTGCTGTCCACCATAAAAAAATCGAGCTTAGTACTGCCTCTCCTCCAGCATCTATCATCCAATATGCAGACGACTCGACCCTCGTATGTGCTACCAGTACAATAAACCAACTTCAGATAGATACTCAAAAACTTTTCTGATATAGAATCCTGGCTAACAAACTAGCAGCTTATTCTCAACCCTAATAAAACTAAACTTGTGATCTTTCACCCGTCTAAACCTGCTAACCTCCGAATAACCTTTTACACCACAGTAACAAAACTAAAATTTACCCAGAACCACAAACAAAACTATTAGCTGTCATAATAGACAATAAACTAAAGTTTGACATACACATATGAAACGCAATCAAAAACGTTCCCAAGAAAATGTGAACCCTATACAGAAACAAAAAAATTGCAATGAACACTTCTAGGATAGCTATAGCCAGAACCCACCTTCTGTCTATACTTCTCTGTCTTTCCTATATTCAACAACTTTAAAAAGTCAGAATTAAACAAACTAGAAACATTAAAATAAAATTGCACAATTTGCAACAGATTCCACTCGTACAACACATCACTGCAATAACCTAAAAAAACTCACTTGGCTGGAACTTCCTCATGTCTTGAACTACAGTCAATTAATAATGGCTCACAAAATAATACATCAACCTGAAAACATGCCAGCCCTACTCTAATAATTGTAATCGTCGTTCTTCTAACAAGGCCTTGCTTCTGGTTACCAAATCAGTCAACTCAGCAGGTGACTCTATGCTCAAACGTTGTTGGAAAAATCTGGAATAGACTTCTTCATAGTATAACTACCACAAGTAACCACACTCGGTTTAAAAATCTTCTCAAAGTACACCTGGATGAATTCTGGCTTTGCTCATGTAATTGTCCAGGATAGGCAGCACTGTACCCACAATTAGCTTTAATTACTCCTAACCTAACAATACTTGCTACACTTATTTTTTCATCCAGAAAAAAGGAGGTCATTGTTCCACTGTACTCATCCCTCATTAGACCCATTATAGAATACAACGCCCCGTTTGGTATGTACCTCTCAAGACATCTGCAACAACTGGAAAGGCCACAGATATACCTCACTAAAAGAATCACAGGCCTAAAGCAGATGCCCTACGCTGACCGCCTTAAAAAACTCCAGCTATACTCTGTCGCATATCTTCTACTCAGAGGCGATCTCTGCTTAACATACAAGGCCATGTCAAATCCAGAGCTGTTGGACATGCTACACTTAAAGAAATCCCAATCCCTCAGAGCCACACGCTCCAGGGATCTAAACCTTGTCATCACAATAAACAAAACATGCTGGAGGGATAGGTTCCTGACCCAGAGACTCCTCAGACTCTGGAATAGATTGCCCATACATGTCAAGCAGAGTGCCTCCTTGGCCCTCTTCAAAAGGAACCTTGGCGATTGGATGGGAGAAAGGAAATTCACCATGGGGATCACGTCAGTTGCCCTGCTAGACAGGGGTCCAGGGAAGTAAATGGTGTGGGAAGAAATAGCCATGGAATTGTTATGGCTAGGCTTGTATAGGCCCTAGGGCTGATAGCCTAATACCAACCTGTAAACTTACTACACCTCCTGCTACTCCTGTATAAGCAAGTCCTTCAGTCTGTTGTTAACAGTGTTTACCATATTAGGTACATCTCTGTGATAATTTATTTTTTGTCTGTAAATTACTATTTTTGCTGTCATTTTTTTTCCTAAAAGTAATTTCCTCTCGTTTGTAACAAAATGTTTTGTGTATACATGTGTTATGCATGTTATGTCCCCTCAAAAGCTTGCAGGAGACAGAATACAGGGATAGGGCTTTTAGGTGGCCTGCAGAGGACATGTTACACCCTGTATTCTTTTAGTGAGGCACAGCCTCTTTGGATGTTCCAGTTTTTGGAAGTGTCTGGTTAGGTACATTCCAAAGGGGGCATTGCACTCAATGATAGGTCTGATGAATGCTGAATGTAGTGGAACAGAAGCCTCCTTGGACTTGGAAGCTATACTTTTGTTTAGAAGTTGCACAACATAGAATGCTTTCCTCACTACTGAGACACGTGATGGTCAAAGGCTAGATTGCTGTCTGTGTGTCCCTAAGTCCCTGACTACTGGGTCAGCTCTAAAAGGTGTGTTGTCAAAATGATAGTTACCAGGGGTAGATGACTTTTTGAAGGATATTATTACTAATTTCTTGGCATTTAGTTTTAGTCCGTAGATCGGCACAACTTTTGTCTGTGTCAGCCCTTCCTGGAAAACATTAGTATTGGTGGGGGATTCTATGATTGCTCCTGATTTGCAGCCATCTGCAAATTTGGTCAGTGAGATGGCCTTGACTTCCGAGAAGTAAATGCCAAGAAAGGAGCAGTCCCAGGACCAATCCCTGAGAGACTTCACTTGTGACTGGCCTCTTTGTAGAGGTGGACTTCCCAATTCTAACTTCCTGGACCCTATCTGTGAGTCATATGGCTATTCACCAGGTGACATAAGGATTTGTTCCTAACCTGTTGAGCTTATCAGTAATGCCCAAGTGGGGTATTGTGTCAAATGCCTTGACCAATTCAAGGTAAGCATTATAAACCGTTTTGCCCTCATCCATTGTTTTGGTGTCATTTTCAGTGAAGTCCACCAGGTTGAGTACACATATCCTGCCATTGACAAAACCAAACTGAGTTGAGTAGAGTGTCTGGAGATTTTCTGTATTATTATTGATCATTTTTACAGTAATACTTTTCACGGCTTTGCATACAGGAATAGTGAAAATTACGGGCATATAGTTTCCAGGATCTGTAGATGGCCCACCTGTGTGCAGCGGGATGACTATTACGGGCATATAGTTTCCAGGATCTGTAGACGGCCCACCTGTGTGCAGAGGGATGACTATTACGGGCATATAGTTTCCAGGATCTGTAGATGGCCCACCTGTGTGCAGCGGGATGACTATTACGGGCATATAGTTTCCAGGATCTGTAGACGGCCCACCTGTGTGCAGAGGGATGACTATTACGGGCATATAGTTTCCAGGATCTGTAGACGGCCCACCTGTGTGCAGTGGGATGACTATTACGGGCATATAGTTTCCAGGATCTGTAGACGGCCCACCTGTGTGCAGAGGGATGACTATTACGGGCATATAGTTTCCAGGATCTGTAGATGGCCCACCTGTGTGCAGCGGGATGACTATTACGGGCATATAGTTTCCAGGATCTGAAGATGGCCCACCTGTGTGCAGAGGGATGACTATTACGGGCATATAGTTTCCAGGATCTGTAGATGGCCCACCTGTGTGCAGCGAGATGACTATTACGGGCATATAGTTTCCAGGATCTGTAGATGGCCCACCTGTGTGCAGCGGGATGACTATTACGGGCATATAGTTTCCAGGATCTGTAGATGGCCCACCTGTGTGCAGAGGGATGACTATTACGGGCATATAGTTTCCAGGATCTGTAGACGGCCCACCTGTGTGCAGAGGGATGACTATTACGGGCATATAGTTTCCAGGATCTGTAGATGGCCCACCTGTGTGCAGCGGGATGACTATTACGGGCATATAGTTTCCAGGATCTGTAGATGGCCCACCTGTGTGCAGAGGGATGACTATTACGGGCATATAGTTTCCAGGATCTGTAGATGGCCCACCTGTGTGCAGAGGGATGACTATTACAGGCATATAGTTTCCAGGATCTGTAGATGGCCCACCTGTGTGCAGAGGGATGACTATTACGGGCATATAGTTTCCAGGATCTGTAGATGGCCCACCTGTGTGCAGAGGGATGACTATTACGGGCATATAGTTTCCAGGATCTGTAGATGGCCCACCTGTGTGCAGCGGGATGACTATTACGGGCATATAGTTTCCAGGATCTGTAGACGGCCCACCTGTGTGCAGAGGGATGACTATTACGGGCATATAGTTTCCAGGATCTGTAGACGGCCCACCTGTGTGCAGAGGGATGACTATTACGGGCATATAGTTTCCAGGATCTGTAGATGGCCCACCTGTGTGCAGAGGGATGACTATTACGGGCATATAGTTTCCAGGATCTGTAGATGGCCCACCTGTGTGCAGAGGGATGACTATTACGGGCATATAGTTTCCAGGATCTGTAGATGGCCCACCTGTGTGCAGAGGGATGACTATTACGGGCATATAGTTTCCAGGATCTGTAGATGGCCCACCTGTGTGCAGCGGGATGACTATTACGGGCATATAGTTTCCAGGATCTGTAGACGGCCCACCTGTGTGCAGAGGGATGACTATTACGGGCATATAGTTTCCAGGATCTGTAGACGGCCCACCTGTGTGCAGAGGGATGACTATTACAGGCATATAGTTTCCAGGATCTGTAGACGGCCCACCTGTGTGCAGAGGGATGACTATTACGGGCATATAGTTTCCATGATCTGTAGATGGCCCACCTGTGTGCAGAGGGATGACTATTACGGGCATATAGTTTCCAGGATCTGTAGATGGCCCACCTGTGTGCAGAGGGATGACTATTACGGGCATATAGTTTCCAGGATCTGTAGATGGCCCACCTGTGTGCAGAGGGATGACTATTACGGGCATATAGTTTCCAGGATCTGTAGATGGCCCACCTGTGTGCAGAGGGATGACTATTACGGGCATATAGTTTCCAGGATCTGTCAATGGCCCACCTGTGTGCAGAGGGATGACTATTACGGGCATATAGTTTCCAGGATCTGTAGATGGCCCACCTGTGTGCAGAGGGATGACCGTTGCTGCTGTCCATTCATGAGGCAGTGAAACGTGGAAACGTGGGGCTTTATTTATACTGTGGCTTTAGACAGTGTACCTAGTTCTTTTACTTTACACACAATTAAACCTCAGACATATGCACAGGAGGTTGGTATGGCTTGTGTGGGGTTGGGCACACAATTAAACCTCAGACATATGCTCAGGAGGTTGGTACGGCTTGTGTGGGGTTGGGGGTAGTGCACTCATCATTTCTTTCCTAGCTGTTACACCAGAGAGGTTGTCTAGGGTCAGTACATTTTTTAGAAAGAGTAAGTTGGTGGTGTACATTACTACGATAATTTTCTTTTTCACTTTTCTCTTAATCAAATATCAGACATGTATACCCGTGGCCATCTTTTGGGGGTAGACACAAGGACAAATTCTGTATATATATATATATATATATATATATGTGTGTGTGCGTGTGTGTGTGTGTGTCTGTGTGTGTGTGTCTGTGTGTGTGTGTGTGTGTGGATATATATATATATATATATATATATATATATATATATATATATATATATATATATATATATATATATATATGTAGAGAGAGAGAGATAGATAGATATAGATAGATGTATGTAGATGGGTTCACTACATATGACCGAAGCCCATTTGACTGAGATCAAATGACCGAAAACTCATTTGACCGAAAAACAGCACTGGCAGGTATATGCCCTGTTCCCCACGGTAGCGCGACCGTGGAGTGAGAATATAAAGTTGGGCGGTGGGGGCATAGCCCCCCACATTTTGCAACCAGTTTTTACTGATGTTATATGTTTTAATGTATTTTTAATGGGTACACATGTATGTAATAGTGCATAAACTGCAATTATGTAGGGGGGCTGTGCCCCCACACCCCCCAACAATATATTCTCACTCCAGGGTCGCACTACCATGGGGAACAGGGCATATACTTGCCAGTGCTGTTTTTTGGTCAAATGAGTTTTCAGTCATCTGGGTTTTCGGTCAAATGAACTTTCGGTCATTTGGACTCAGTCAAATGGGCTTCAGTCATATGAACTTTCAGTCATATGTAGTGAACCCATGTAGATATAGCTATATATATAAATAAAGATATATCTATATGTATGTATGTGTGTGTATATACATATATATATATATATATATATATATATATATATATATATATATATATATATATATAAATATATATATATATATATATATATATGTATGTATGTATGACTGCTATACATGATCGAAATTTCAGAAAGCCGATTGCCATATGGCCGAGACCATATGACTGACTTTTGAAATTTCGCACATGTAAAAAAAAAAAAAAAAAAAAAAAACTTACCTAATCATTGCTAGCAGGGGGCAAGCCCCCCACACCCTCTACAATTTAAATATAACAACTCCTAGATTGCACTACTGTGCGGAAGATGAGAATCTTTCCATTCTGCGCTATATAGAGATGCCCGTTCTGCATGATCGAAATTTCAAAAGTCGATCATATGGTTTCGGCCATATGGGAATTGGCTTTCTGAAATTTCGATCATGTGTAAGGGACCTGTGTGTGTGTGTGTGTGTGTGTGTGTGTGTGTGTGTGTGTGTGTGTGTGTGTGTGTACATACATATATATATATATATCAGCAAAAATAATACTGAAATACGTTACTGTGTCCATTTGTTCCTTCAGTTTTATCCAAGTTTGACATCAGTGGGGATACATACAAGGTGGCTGCCTTTCAGGGATGAGGTAAGGAGACATTTTGTGTATATGCATGACAACAACTTGAAATATGTAGCTGTGCCCAGATGTCCTTCAAGGATGCATCTGCAGTCCTTACAAATGGGTTGTCCTGTCGTCAGGCAGCCCTTCGGTCGGCCGGATTCCAAAGTCTGGGTCTGGCTTCGGCTGTTGTCGCACTTCACCCGACGTCATTGCTGCAGTTACTCGGGTATAAAGGCATCAGCCGACGCCATTTTCCTCAGTCTTTCTTGCCGCGTGGCGCCTGAAGCAGAAGCTGTTCGCAAGTGCCGGTCGGTCAGAACCAGAGTTTACTACTACCGAATACTTCTACTACTACCGAAGACTTCTAAAAAAGCAGACCACGACGTAGCAGCTTGTCTAGCCTGTGCTTCTTTTAACCGACGGACGCTTAGACGTCGGTCGGAATTTGCTGAGCAGTTTTTCGGCTCTGATTTTGCTTATATTATGCCGTCGGATCCTCCGACTTCACAAATATCCAAAAAACGCAAGGAAAAGGACCGACACTCGCGGTCCGCGGTTTCGGCCGAAACCGCGGTTAAGACAACCGTGAGTGTCTCGGTTTCGGCTGAAACCGAGCAAGCGGTTCTTCCTTCAGCCGAAAGCTTACCTTCTACTGAGGCCTCTTCCAACCTGGTGGAATCGGCTTCTGAAATCCAACCTGCAGTTGTGGTTTCTCAGGAATTATCTGACACTATTCCCTTGGATATTTCAATCCCTGCACGTGGAGCTGCTAGGCCTCCTGCAGCCATGTCCATTAAGGCCTTTGCCAGGGCTAAAGCAGCTAAAGCTACTAAATCTGTGCCTGTTAAGACCCCCTCTCACAGGCCTAGCTCCAGTTCCCAAATGCTTAGTTTAGCAGAGGATCTCATTTCTTTAATCCAGGATCCCAACCTCTCCCAGACAGGGCCTCTCACCCACCTCCAGAGAAGAGGCCTACAGCAGAGCCCCCTGAGCCAGTTTCCACAGATGATTCCTCTGATGATTCAGATAATACAGACCCTCCAGAGGCTCCTTTTTCCCCTTATGAAGACTCTGATGCTGAAGAGTCCATCCCTTCTGCCTCTCCACCTGAGGAATTTTCCTTTGGGGAAACCTTGCATGCTATGAGGGAACAATTTCAGTGGCAGGCCCACAAAAACTCTACCAAGAACCGAATGCTCACCAACAAATTGCAAGAGGAGAAGATAGCACGGATCAAAATGGAGGTGTTGTGTCCAAAACCAAAAGTCAAACCACAAATTGTAGATGTGTTGATACGAGGCCAATAAACGCTCCAAAGGTGCAACAAATTTGTTTATTAACTCAAACAATAGTGCATCTCAAACAACAGTGCGTCGACCTAGGTTTCGTCCGTCTCCACGGACTTCTTCAGAACACTGTAGCACAAAAAACAAAGTGCTTAAATAATCACATTAATCCCATTAATCAACCTGTCAACTACTTGATTGTATAATGAGATGAATGAATACTTAATTAAGTTAAAATTTAAAAAGACATAGACAAAATTGTTTGACCTTGAGGTATTAAATAGGAACACATGAAATATACTTTACATTGCCTCCTAAAGCGTAATGTGTCCTCTATATATGGTTAAATCGGTAACTACATGGATAAATATATATCATAAAATGAATTAAAAACACATATAAATACATAAAAGAGTATAGACATAAATAAATGAATAAATAAGTAGATAAATGGCTAAATAACCCCCTTAGTGTAATGTAAAACATATAAATGTTTATACAAGGGGATCAAAGTAGTAAATAAATAAATATATATCACATCTTAATACACTTGATCGATATGATCCGTACGTTCAAAAAGTGTTCAAAAAAGTGTTCAGTATATGTGATAAAACATATATACTAAACTATGTAAACATGTTGTGTTTTATTTAATATGTTTAAGATCATAAAATTAATTAAAATGGCCGTGATGTGAACATATGAATTGTATCTTATAAAATTATGTCATATGAACATTTATGAAAAAATTTTTTTAGAGAAATTTAATTAAAATAAAATAAAATGTTTAAGTATATGGATGTGAGTTAGTAAATATGCCACATTAACTGCCTTTAATACTGTGTAACCATAATATGGGTTTGATGCTTATATATTCATTCAAACCAGGGTACTGATGGGCATTCAATAAAATTTGCATTCTTAATTCTATTATATCAAGGTTAAATTTAGTAATTTTACCTTGTTGATCCACGTTCTGGTGGAATATTCCAAAAAACTTAAAATGGTGACTGTTGCATTGATTTATATGTCTTGCTAAGACGTTGGTTAACTTTCCATTTTTAATGTCTGATATGTGTTCTTTTATCCTATCCCTCATACGCCTGCTAGTTTTCCCAACATAAAAACTTTCACATTGTTGACATACTGCAATATAAACAATATTGCGTGTGTAACAATTAATATGTTGGTGTATCCTGACAATATGTCTATTAACTGTCACCGTTTTATCAATATTGATTACATGTTTACATACAGAACACCTTCCACATTTAAAATTACCCATAGGTTTATTAGAAGACTTCACACCCCCAGCATTTAGACTTTCAAATAACACCTTAAATGATATATCTTTCCTAAAAATATATGTAATATTTCCTTTGAAAAGTTCCCCCATTGTGTTATCCAGTTTTATGAAATTCCAATTCTTTTTAATAATGCTTCTAATGACCTCAAAGGTGTCATTAAAAGTGGTAATGAATAAAGGTGTACTGTTACACACAAATCGCTTATTACCAATGTTTTTAGTTTGATTACTACTGTCAGGCATACCCGCAATGTCGTTCAATAAGGCTTTATAAAAGCCGTTCTCCCTTTTGTTTATGACCTCATTGGCAATGCTACTACAGAATTCCGTTGGGTAGCCCCGATTCACAAAAAGTGTAATAATGAATTGTAATTCATTGTGAAAGTCCACCTCCTCACTTACCATTCTGGCTGCTCTAACCAGCTGGCCTTTGACCACAGCCTTTTTCTGGTGGTCAGGGTGCCAGCTGTCATAGTGTAAGTAAGAATTTGAGAAGGTGGGTTTTCTATATATGTTGGATGTTAACTTGTTTTTGCTTGTGTCAAAAGTTAATTTAATGTCCAAAAAACTTATACTGTCCTGACTTACATTATGTGTAAATTTCAAAAACCAAACACTACTATCTAAATACTCAAAGGCCTTTAAACCTTAAATAAATCATCTAAAAAACGGCCGTAAAATTTAACATATGTAAAAAATTCTGAATTGAACACATAATTTGACTCCCAGTATGTTAATACAAAGTTTGAAAAACTGGGGGCGCAAGCTGCCCCCATGGCAACCCCACTCTTTTGTTTAAAATAGGCGCCTTCAAAATATAAAAAATTATTTTTTAACACGATCCCCATGAGTTTAGTCAATACCTTAATTTTATTTTGATCATATAAATTTGTGTAAAATAACTGTTCTTCTAACCATTCCAGCCCCTTGTCGTGGGGGATAACCGTAAACAAATTGCAAACATCCATAGTAATAAATGTATCTCCCGGATTAAATGCAATGGAGTTAATTTTGGCTAAAAAATCCCATGAATCCTTTAGTATATGTGCAAAATATTCTATACCAGGTTTTAAATAATAATCTAAATACTGACTGATAAAGTGTGTTTTACTACGTTTGCCATCCACAATGGCTCTGAACTGTAAATTGTCCAAGCCTTTGTGTATTTTGGGGATGCCAAAAATTCCACTAATGACTGGGTATTCATTTTGTAAAAAACGCCAATCCTGTTCATCCAGTTCACCCTGGTGTAACATATCATATAGTGTCGTATCTATTCTTTTATGAGCTATGTTAATTTCATTCCTACTAATTTCCGCATATGTGTCTCCCGTCAAAAGGGCATTCATATAAGTTACATAATCCTGGTAGTCAACAATGACTACTCCACTGCCCTTGTCAGGTTTCATAATTCTAATGCTTTTAGTAGACAGAATTCTTTTTAATGTGGCTTCCTCCTTTTTGGTCATATTATTGTTATACTTTGTGTGGTATTTTGTAAAAACATCCCTGATATCATTTTCCGTTACCTTTTCAAAAAAGGCCACCTTCTCGTGCATGGGTGGATTAAACGTACTTAGTTTAGACAAATTATGTTTACCATGTGTATTTATATCCCAAGAGTTACTTTGATACAAAATTTTTAAATTTAATTTTCTAGTGAATAATTTTAAATCAACAATTGTATTCACTATATTCCCTCTTCTGCATGGAACAAAACTAAAACCCTTTGAAAACAGGTTGACACAATCACTATCAAATACCTGACTTGTGTAATTATATAGTTTAAAATCACCCTTATCATTTACCACAATGTTTGGTTGAGAAAATAAAACACATTCCCCTTCATGGTCAAATACACTGTCAGGTGTTATGTGCTCATTCAAATCTGCAACAGCTTCTTCATGTATTAAACTAGACAAACCTGTACAGTTATTGCACATAATATTACATACATTATTCTTCTCTCGCCCATTTAAAACACTGGTATTGCATATTGGTGATTGCCCATCGTTATGGTGTAAAGTCAAATCATAAATTGAAACATTACTGTCCATAAGATCCAGAATCATCCGTTGATTTATTCCACTCATAGTGTCATCCGTCATGTCATCTAATACCCCAAATTGAGATGTATTGTCCATGTCTAAAAAATTACTAGACATATTATCAACTAAACTACTGTTACATAAAACGTTTTCTGTAAAGTTAATATCTTTAAAAACCAAAGATACGACGCTAATGCTAGCATCCGTTTTTGTCGAATCACAACTGAGAGTTGAAAACATATGAGAGTGCTTACCAAGTACCTTATCGTGGTGGACGCCATCGGCTACTTGCGCGCCCCCCACGCGTTTTTTTGAAAATTCACTTTTTTGTAATAATCCAGATCCCTCCTTGGCCGTGCGCCTGTACTTTCAAAATCATCATTATCCTCGAAAACATATTGTCCTCTGAGTCTTTTAGATCTTCTAAGCCCATCAACGTTACCCGGGCTACCATGTTGTCGTTGTACATATTCTTCCGATTGAGGAGGGGAAGTGATGTCATCAAGAACATCCAAACGGCCAATACTGTCGATCGTTTTGTTCTTTCCATGATGTATACAATGTGACTTTGGGTACACCCTGCCGGATGCATAAATCTTGGTATCCCTCTTAATTTTGTTTTGTTTTTTGTCATATATAATGTCACAACTGTGTTCCACATCCTTGATGATGTTTGCATAATTTGTATAGTATTGGTCAAACAAAAGATCCTGGCTAATATTGTTATGCAGGGCCAAGATTTTTCAGACTCCAGAAAAAGGCTTAGAACCTTTTTGCATTTACCACAACATAGGCCTTTAGCTATACCTCCAGTTCTGTCTGTTGTAGATGATGCATTTAATGATGCTTGTACTGCTCCTGATTCATTACCTCCGGCCCCTGCTAAGCCCGATAGGTTCTACAGGGTCCCGGACACACATCACCATTTATACAAGGCTCCTTTTGCAGATCCCGAGACTATCTCCCAGGGGCCTAAGGCTGTAGCATCTACCTCTGCCAAAAATCCCCTCTCCTCTGAAAGGGAATCCAGGTCCTTAGAGAGATGGGGTAAAAAAGTTTACACTTCTGCTACTCTGTCAGCTAGGGCCTTGAACTGTCAATTTCATATGATCCAGTATCAAGAATTTATGCTAGACCAGTTAACCACAAATCTGTCCTCTGATGAACCTTTAGACAAGAAATATGTTCAGGAAATGGTACATAACATTCAGCAAGTTAGTAACCATTCTTTAAAATGCGGCTATGATGCACTGGAGGCTTCCTTTAGATCAGCCATGACTGGCACAGTTATCAGAAGGCATGCATGGTTAAAAGAGCAGGTCTTACGGACCATGTCAAATCAAAACTATTAGATGCTCCCATGGACAAGGTCAATTTGTTTGGCTCTCCTGCACAACAGGTGCTGAAGAAGATGGAAGAGAAGGCAAAATCTGTCCAAACAGTGAAAGATTTCTTACAGGTCCAACCTCCAAGGTTTAGCAGGAATTGGCCCTCCAAGAATTGGTCCTTTCCAGACTCCTCCAAAGCACAGAGAGGCAGGAATAGGCGCTCAAGAGGCAGAAACCAATCCAGAGGTGCCTACAGGGACGCCAGTGGCAGGGTAACAACCAGCGAGGCACAGACACAGCCACCACCACTACTACAGGACAATCACAGTGACTTGGCTCTGGCACCGCCTGCCAGGGAACAACTAGAAGCACCCTTAGGCGGGAAGCTAGCTTTATTTACAAAGAACTGGCATTACATCACAAGAGACAAGTGGATTTTGCAGACAATAGACCAAGGTTACAGGTTTCATTTCCATACTCTACCAGGAAAGAGAGGAATGCCAAACCTACCTCCAAATCAAAAGGCAGAAGCTCTACAACAAGTAAATCGATTATTAAAGATGAGAGCTGTGGAAAAGGTACCACATATGGAGCAAGGAAAGGGCTTTTACTCCAGACTCTTCCTAGTACCAAGGAAAGAAGGCAAATGGAGACCTATTCTCGATCTGTCCGCTTTAAACACATTCCTCATTGTTCCAAAATTCAAAATGCTGACCCTACAGCAGCTTCTTCCCATGCTGGGCAAGGAGTCTTGGCTGGTAACTCTAGATCTCAAGGAGGCATACCTGCACGTCCCCATACAACCAAATTGCAGAAGATACCTCAGATTTCTTGCAGGATCAGAGCATTATCAATTCTCAGCATTGCCCTTTGGCTTATCTACTGCCCAGAGTGTTCACGAAATGCCTGGCATCAGTAATCGCTCATTGCAGGCTTCAGGGAATCCAAATCTACCCTTACCTGGACGACTGCCTAATACAAGCGGACAACAAAAACAAGCTAGCAGAAGACTTGAAAAGAGTCATTTATCTTCTACAAGCCCTGGGATACACAGTCAATATAAAAAAGTCAAGGCTGATACCATCCCAAAAGATAACCTTTTTGCGGAGCTGGACACATCCAAACAAATGGCATTCCTAACAGTAGAAAAGCAGGAGCAACTCCCTCTCTACTTCCTGGCATTAACAAAACAAAACCATCTAACGGCAAGAAAAGTCCTACAAGCATTGGGCTTCATGGCATCCTGCATAATATTGGTCCCACATGCCAGACTGCATATGAGAAAACTACAGTGGTACCTAAGGAATTTATGGTCTCAGCACAAGCACAGCCTAGAAACTCAAATTCCAATAATTCCATGCCTGAAGCAAGAATTCCAATGGTGGGCTCAGGCCTGTCAATCAAACGAAGGATTGCCCTTCAACAGCACTCAACCAAGCCAAACCATCACAACGGACGCCTCAGACCTCGGTTGGGGGGCCCACATGATGAACAAATGCATACAGGGTTTATGGACTCAAGAGCAGCTGCACCTACACATAAACCTAAAGGAAATGCTGGCAGTAAAACTGGCAATTCAGACTTTCAAACCATTTCTTCGACAAGGCCAATTGATGATAAGGACAGACAACACCACAGTTATGTGGTACATCAACAAGCAGGGAGGCACACATTCGTACCCTCTATGCCGGATGGCCCTGGACCTCTGGAATGTGGCCCTGAGTTACAACATTCAGTTACAAGCAATCTTTGTACCAGGAAAAGAAAACACTCTAGCAGACATATTAAGCAGGACTACCACGGATGCCCACGAATGGATGCTACATCCGGACATCTTCAAAACCATTACAAGAAAATGGGGTCTTCCAGAAATAGACTTATTTGCATCCCCACTCAATCACCAATTAAAGAAATTCTGCCCCAGGACGTACCACCCACTGGCATGGAAGGTGGACTCACTATCCTTCAGTTGGAAAAATCTGTCAGCATATGCATTCCCACCACTTCCTTTGATGCACAAGGTGCTATTGAAGATCAAAGAGGAACGTCCAAGGATCATTCTGATAGCTCCAGATTGGCCAAGGCAACATTGGTACCCATTACTGAGGAGCATGTCTCGGGAGCAGATATTGCCCCTAGTTCCCTTGCTGTTAACTCAGAACAATTACAACACCCTGCATCCAAACCTGAAAACTCTGCAGCTGACTGCCTGGAACATTGCATAAGACAAATTAACCCAAATTTATCCCAAAGGGTTAAGGACATTATCTTAGAAGCTCGCAGACCTTCAACAAGGAAAACCTATTCAGCAAAATGGAAAAGATATCTCATTTGGAGTACTGCTAAAGGGGAAGATGTGTCACTGGTAAACATAGCCAACATCCTGGAATACTTGGCAGAGCTATTCCACAAAGGCCTGTCCTACTCTTCCATTAAGATTCATGCCTCAGCTATTTCAGCAGAATACGACTTGGATCCTCCAGTTTTCTCACATCCTCTGCTCAGGCAGTTTCTGAGAGGAATTAAAAATGTAAAACCTCCTAGGAAGCCACCATTACCTGCATGGGACTTGAACTTTGTGCTAGAAAAATTGACACTACCTCCTTTCGAACCAGCAGCAACAACTGAATTGCAATACTTATCATGGAAAACTGCTTTCCTGCTGGCAATCACTTCAGCAAGAAGGGTTTCTGAGCTACAGGCATTAATGGCAGTACAACCCTTTCTGATCTTCCATCAAGATAGAGTGTCCATGAGAACAAATCCTACTTTTATGCCTAAGGTGGTCTCCAGAGTATCTTTAAATCAGGCTATCCACCTACCTACATTCTTCCCCAATCCACAGAACAGGGGAGAAAGACTGTTGCATACCTTGGATGTACACAGTCAATTACGCTACTACCTGGACAGGACCAAGAGCAATAGAAAAACTGACCAGCTACTGGTAGCATATGCAGCAGGAATGGAAGGGAAAGCAATTACAAAACAGACAATATCTAAGTGGATAGGAAATTGCATTAGATTTTGTTACTCCTACCATGGAAAGAAAACTCCAGAAAACATCAGGCCTTACTCTACAAGAGCTACAGCCACTACCACAGCTTTTCTACGAGGAGTGGCTACCAAAGACATTTTAGAGGCTGCTACTTGGAGCTCCGTGCATACATTTGCCAAGCATTATAATTTACCTTTATACTCTAGATCCCGAGCAGGTTTTGCCACTGCTGTTTTGCAAGGGATCTTAACTACACCATAATTCTATTTTTCCTCCTCCCCCAGTTTGGCTATGGTATTCTACCCATTTGTAAGGACTGCAGATGCATCCTTGAAGGACATAGTACAGTTTTGTACCTACCATAAATGTAGATGTCCGATAGGAATGCATCTGCAGTCAGGATTACCCACCCTCCTTCCCCTCTGTGGTACTCCTAGGTATTTGCCCTCTTATAGCTAGCTGGGGAATCTATTATGGTGTATTTGTTTGTATATATGTACATACATGCTTATTTTTTGTTTGCTCTCTAATATTTTGAACCATTGGCATTTATCAAAATTTAGCCTTCCTAGAGGGCACCTGGCATCTGGGGCAAGAAACACTGAGGAAAATGGCGTCGGCTGATGCCTTTATACCCGAGTAACTGCAGCAATGACGTCGGGTGAAGTGCGATACCAGCCGAAGCCAGACCCAGACTTTGGAATCCGATCAAGGGCTGCCTGACGACAGGACAACCCATTTGTAAGGACTGCAGATGCATTCCTATCGGACATCTACATTTATGGTTGGTACAAAACTGTACTTTCTTTCACTTCATTCCAAATCTAACACCAGATGTGTACAGAGCAGGTGATGGATTTTTTTGGAAGCAGGCACTGTTCTCAGATATGATTTGTTTCCTCACAAGGATTTTTCATTTTTGGTTTATTTGGAACAACTGATGTTAAGTTGTCTATCTCACCTTCGTTTCTTGCTGGTTGGAATCGGAGCCGATCCTCTGCTCCGACTCGGCCATCTTCTATAACTCGAGAGCTGTTTACTGGCTCGAGGTTACCCCTTATCCCATGATGCCTAGCGCTAGCTACCCAGATCTCGTTTGCCGCTTCAGCTGCGAGATGTTTTTACTGGCTCAGGCTAAGTTTCGTATTGAACTGTTTTTGTCAGATTAGTGCCTTTTCTGGGAGTTTATTGTTTAAACTGTAGTCTATAACTTGTTGTGTTAGTTGAGTGTATTGGTAGCCCTTCCCTTAGAACTCGTTTAAATTAGAGAGTTCTCCCCCTCCCCCACCCCTATCCCTTCTTGCAGGTTAGAGTTGCGTTTAAGCCTTTCCTTCTATCTTATTGTTAGGTAGCCGTTTAAGTTAGAGGCTTCCTAGTTTAAAAAAAAAAAAAACAATCTTTAGCTGTAGTATACTGTGTGTTTTTGCCTTTTGTTGTTAGTGTTGTGGTATTCTGTTATCGCTGTTCGGCTTTTTGGCCAAAAATCTTTGTAGTATCTTTCAGGTATTTTGTTGGATATGTCTAAAGAATCCAAGGTGTCTGGATTCAAGAAGTGTGACTCATGCTGTCAGAAAATGTCCCTG
Source organism: Protopterus annectens (assembly GCF_019279795.1). NCBI lineage: Eukaryota > Metazoa > Chordata > Ceratodontiformes > Protopteridae > Protopterus > Protopterus annectens. The sequence continues at coordinate 2,653,851 of NC_056743.1, read as the reverse complement.
ACAGATGGGCACACTTTTTGCATCTATTGCTGAGGTGCAGTGCACCTGCAGGACTCTTGTTCTATATGCCTTGCATTTAGCCCAAGAGTTCTGCAGGAGCGCAAGAATAAGCCTATTCTGAGGGGTCTTCTTAAGCCCAGGATTCACCGGCCAAGGCTCAGCCTGTGAAATCCCCAAAACCAACCAAATCGGCGGCTCCAAGCTCGGAGCCGTCATTGGTTCAAACTTTACCTGCTACTTTGGTTCCGGTTGGAACCGAGGCGACTGTCTCCCCGTCAGCTCCATCAGTATCTGCAGAGCCGTCGCGGAGCCACAAGAGGCTGACGTCCCCCTCTCTAGAATCCATACATTTGGCTCCTCTGTCTACCCTGCTGCAGAGTGAGCGCATCGCAGATCTTCCCACTCCTGTCGGTCCTCTTGGCTCTCGGATCACGACGTGGAGAGAGTGGTCAGTAGGTTACTGAAGTCGCAGGCACTTGCCTAGATGTTGTCCAGCCCTCCTCAACAGGTGTCTGCTCTGTCCACTTCTATCGATATTCCTCCTCCAACTCCATTGAGCACGGAGCTGGAGTTTGTTGGGGTTAGAGTCGTGGAACCGTCTGCTCAGATAACTATTTCTCCTTCGGTTCCGTTGTCTGCTCCATTTCCATCGATGGTGCCATCCGTCAAGGGATCTGGGCACCAAGGCTCCCTTGTTGGCTCCGAGGACCCTTGTCCGACCCCGTTCTCCCTCTCGGAGCTTCAGCGCAGGTGAGCTCGGCTCCTTCATCGGCCTCGGAGCCGTCTCCCTCGGTGCAGAGAAGGATTCTGATTTCCTTGGTACCGGAGCCTTCTGTGCATCGTGGCAGGGATGCCTTCGATGTCATGAGGAGTGTGCTGGCCACTGAGTCAGCTCCACATTTGACCCCACCAGTTCCATCCCCTGTAGTGCCTGCGTCAACCTCTGCTCCTCCTCCAGACCACAAGCGTGGGGAACCGGCGGTCCAGGGCACCCCCTTGGGTGTTTACTCTTCTTCCGAGGCCTCCCCTGATCATTCAGAGGAGCCCCCTCGGAAGAAGAAGTGCAAGAGGAAGCACATTGACTCCCCTGAGTCTGTCACTTCTGATACAGACTTAGATGAATCGGAAGGGCCCCCGAGATCCCCCTCTGAAGATGTTTCCTTCTCGGACATCCTAGAAATGCTTAAGCAGAGGGGGAACTGGAATCCCCTAGCCCCTGCCGAGGATGAGTCTGTATTCCTGGATGCGTTCGGTTCCCGACCTTCCACCTCCTGGGTTTCTCCGCCTTTCGTTCCACTCATGTCAGTGGTGGCTCGAAAGGCTTGGTCAGCCCCGGATACAGTGGAACCAACCCCAAGGAGACCCGGTAAGTTTATCACTGCACCCCTTGATAAGCAGTTCCTTACCAAAGGTGTTCCTGTGGATGCCATGGTGGTAGCAGCAGCCACTAAGAAAGAGTTAGTGGAAACTTCTTCGTCTGTCCATCCTCCTAACAAGGAGTCCAGGACTATGGATAGATACGGGAAGCGAATGTTTGCTTCAGCGACCTTTTCTATGAGGTCACTGAGTTACTTATACCATTTTACCCGGCTTCAGAGGGATCTCAAAGAGCATGGAGATACCCTTCAGGATCCATCAGCTGAAGGGGCTCAAGCTAAAGTGGCTTCTCAGCTGGTGACCCTTAATTCTGTAGTCAGCTTCTCCATGAGGCTCATTTCCTATGCAGCCGATGGTGCGAGTAGAGCCGCAGGTACGGGTGTGGCCCTTAGGAGACACGCCTGGATGTGGCTGTGTAATTTTGCGGAACCCTTTAGAGTGTCATTCACCAACACCCCCTTTGATGGTTCCTTTCTCTTTGGACCAAAGGTGAAAGACACTCTGACTAGGTGTGAGCAAGAAGGCAAGACTCTCTCTGCCGTGGGAGTCCATTTTTCCACTCCTTCCAGACCATACCCCAAGGGTCAGAAGAGTGGTAAAATGTGGTTTTGAAAATCCCAGGGAGCCTCGCCTGACACACGTAGCGATTTTTCTTCCAGGGGAAGGGGAGGGAACAACAACAACAACAGACGCCGCCCTCGTGGCAGAGGGGGTCTGCAGAACCAGGGTAGCAGAGAATCCTTCTCTGAGAAGCCCATCCAGCATTCCTGAAGGGTTGTCCGGCTGCCCGCTTCTGGATGTAGTCGGGGGAAGGCTATCACTGTACCCAAAAGCCTAGCAGAATTTAACGCAAGACAAATGGGTACACTCAGTAATATCCAGAGGTTACAGAATTCCCTTCTTTCAACCCCCTTACCGTCAAGCAAATCCCTTCCAGATGTTCCACCCAATCTGAGGGACCAAGCAGTCATAGAAGTTTCAAAACTGCTAGAAAAAAAGTGTCATCCAGGAAGTCCCGGCAGACCAACACAGATCCGGAACTTACTCAAGGTTCTTTTTGGTACCAAAAAGACGGGACTGGAGACCGATTCTGGATCTCAGCAGACTAAAGTCTGTTCAAAGAACAAAGTTTCGGATGGTCACGCTACAGTCCATTCTACCCTTTCTGGGTCAGGACAATTTGATGTGCTCCATAGATCTCCAGAATGAGTACCATCATATCAAAATGAACAGGCACTCCAGGAGATTCCATCGCTTCTGGCTGGGAGCCAGTCATTACCAGTTCAGAGCTCTGCCCTTTGGTCTCACCACAGCCCCCAGGGTGTTCACAAAATGTATGGCAGTGGTCACGGCTCACCTGAGACATCGAGGATTCCAGGTGTTTCCATATCTAGGTGACTGGCTCCTTACTGCTACTACCAGGCATCAACTTGTACAAGCCAGGGACTACACAATCACAATTTGCTCCCAGCTAGGCATTACAATAAACTTTGAAAAATCTGCCTTGTTGCCCTGTCAATCTATTACCTATATAGGAGCAGACTTAGACACAAGGAGTATGTCCGCAAGGCTACCGCCAGACAAGGTGACCACAATTTGCCAGCAAGTACAAATACTAATGCAGTGCAAAAGGGTCCAAGTCAGGTTGGTTCTTCAAACTCTGGGTTCCATGGCAGCTGCAATTCTTCTAATTCCTCTGGCCTGCTTTCACATGAGAATCCTTCAGTGGCTTCTGTTCACTCAGTGGTCTTTTCAACAGCTGCCCATGTCTCACATGATCATGAGTACAGAAACATGCAAAAGGCACCTTTCCTGGTGGATGGTCTCCCCACTAGTGTCTCAGGGCAGACCATTCATTCAGCCCCCTCCGGTTGCCACAGTGACCGATGCCTCCTTGATAGGGTGGGGGGAGCATTATCAGAGCAGGACAGTCCAAGGCATTTGGCAGCCTCACGAGTACCATCTGCACATAAACGTCTTAGAAATGAGAGCCGTGCTCCTAGTGTTGCAAGCTCTTCAGGACTCTTTCCCTTCTGGGACCATTGCAATTCAAACGGACAACATGTCAGTGGTGTGGTACATCAACAAGCAGGGCAGAACCAGGTCCTACCCCCTATGTCGAGAAGCACTCAGACTCTGGCAGTGGGCGATCTCCTCCCAACGATTTCTGATTCCGACACACATTCCTGGGAGGTCCAACTTCATAGCGGACAGGCTCAGCAGAGTTATTCTCATGCCTCACGCGTGGTCTCTGAATCAGGTAGTTGCGGATCTGATCTTCCGCAAGTTGGGACAGCCTTGCTGCAATCTTTTTGCCACCCCTTTCAACAGCAGATGCAGCAACTACTTCTCCCTTCTTCTGCTTCCCGGTCACTCTCCCAGAGGTGCTCTAGTCCACGATTGGCCTCAGGGACTTCTTTATGCCTTCCCTCCATTTCCTCTTATACTGAAAGTCATACAGAAAGCTATTTTGTTGGGTTGCAAAATGATCCTCATTGCCCCCTACTGGCCTTGACAGATATGGTTCCCGTTCCTGCACCGTTACCTTCTCGAGCAGCCCTGGACTCTGGATCCTATTCCAGACCTGCTGATTCATCAGTCAGGCGGGCTGCATCAATCCCTCCAAACACTCCAGCTCACAGCTTGATTGCTCCACTTCCAACCCTAGCCAGGCTTCCCAGCATTTCCCCGGCCGTTCGTGAGATTGTCTCCTCTCACAAGTCCTCCACTAGAAAGACTTAATGGAAACGTTTTTCTTGTTGGGCAGAGGCTAGGAACATAGATCCCTTTTCAGCCCCAGTACACGAAATCTTGGAGTTCATAGCATAACTTTTTCATTCTGGGTCAGTTCTGCTACAATCAGGGTTCAATTGGCGACCATCTCTAACTTTCATGTTGGGTTGTCTAATGTAAACATGGTCTCATAAGCTGCGTAAAGCTTTTCTCAGAGGGACTACTCTCCTTAGGCCCCCCAGTGAGAGATCCCCCTCTTCCTTGGGACCTTAATTTGGCACTAACCTCCTTAATTATACCCCCTTTTGAACCGGCAGCATCCTGCTCCATTAAGTTTGGATCTTGGAAAACTCTCTTTCTGGTTGCTGTTACTTCAGCCAGATGCGTCTCTGAACTTCAGGCACTAAGTGTTCGTCCTCCGTACTTAGTTTTTCATAAGGACAGGGTTGCTCTGAGGACTAATCCCTCTTTCCTTCCGAAAGTCTGCTCAGAAAATAATCTAAACCAATCTATAGACCTCCCTGTGTTTTTCCCTAACCACACCAACAAGGCAGAATACAAATGACACCAATTGGATGTTCATAGACAATTGCGTTTTTACCTGCATAGAACAAAGGATATAAGGAAGTTGGACCAACTTTTCCTCTCCTATGCTCGGGGCAAACAAGGTCTTCCAGTTTCCAAGGTGACCTTATCCAGGTGGTTGTCTCACATTATTACCTTAATCTATCAACTGAGAAACAGAGTTGTCCATCAAACCAAAAGGTCATTCTACTAGGGCCTTGGCCCACCTCTGTAGCCTTCCAGTATAGGTTCCCATGGACTCTATCTGTGCAGCTGCTATGTGGGCAAACCCTCATACCTTTATTTCTCATTAAAAGTTAGATATGGTCTCCAGGAGTAGAGCTAACTTTGGTTCCACTGTTCTGAAAAGTCTGTTCCAATGAGCCACCCAGGATTGTAGGTGCTAGGGACGCTGTCCCAACCAGCAAGAAATGAAGGCGAGATAGACAACTTAACATAAAGAAGTTATGTACCTACCATAACGTTCCATGTTAGTTGTCATCATCTCATTTCAGGTTTCACTGGCTGAGTGTTCTCTGGTTTGTTTCTTCTGCTGACTCAGAGAGTATGACAGGTAAGCTCATCCTTTTGCTTGGAGGCATTCATTATATAGCTATGGCTGGGGTTAGCTATTTCAAACGAGATCTGGGTAGCTAGCGCTAGGCATCATGGGATAGGGGGTAGCCTTGAGCCAGTAAACAGCTCTCGATCTATAGAAGATGGCCGAGTCCGAGCAGAGGATCGGCTCAGATCCCAACCAGCAAGAAAGAAGGCGAGATGAAGACAAGTAATATGGAACATTATGGTAGGTACATAACTTCTTTTTTTGTTAGATTTTAGCATTAACCTGTGGGCACAACTTATTTCTTCCTTGAAGTTTTCCATATATTTTTGTTCAAACCATCACTGGATCAAAATTGTGGGGAAAAATGCTTAAGTTACTCCTCACAGCATCTAGTACTCAATGTGCTGGTGGTCTAGTTCCCCCAAACCCCCAGCTTAATTCATGTATTTTCCTACACAGTTATTACAGTGCAATCCTGGCCAGTTAGAATGTGTTGAAATGATGCAAGAAAAGGTAAAAGAGTAAGATAAAACATGAGAAAAGGGAGAACAATGGAATTTGACTGGTGTGGGAAGCCAGGATGGATGGAAAATATGGAGGTCCCCAGCAGATGTGCATGGAGTGGGCAGCAGGAAGCCATCGTGGAGCCCTTCATCTAGAGTTCCATTTTGTCTCTGTCCAGCCCTTCCACAGTCAGTCATTTTAGGTCCTTCTGGAAGGACAGTAAAACCAAAAATGACTAAAACAAGAAAAGGTTAAATAAGGGTAACTGCAACTCAGATAGAAAGGGCTATTTATTTACTTCTCTAGGACCTTGACAAAGCCTTTAGTGGAAATTAAAACTGCAGACAGAGTAAATAAAATAAAGTTTAAAAAAAAAGTGGAAAACAACCAGTAACAAAACAAGTGTAATAAAACCATTAAAAAGCAAGTAATCAGATGCATCCATTTACATGTAGTATGCAAGTTTTTAGGCTTTGAAGTAGCACCATTTCAAATGTCATCAGACTCCTTATGCAGTAGTATTTTAAAATCACAGCACTTTTCTCATTGCCCAGCAGTCTGTTCCAAAATACAAGCCTGTAATCTAGGCGGTTTACCTTTAAAATGTCGTGGCTGACTTGCGCGACACACGTCTGTGAAAGTATCTTTTTTCAAAATTCATATTAGTGAAAGAAAGAATGCCGAACTCACAACAGCAAATGTTAGTGTGCATTCGCGGTTATTAATCCGGCATTTGGAGTGGAGACCGCACTATAGTGGGGCTTGGGAAATGCACCCTTTCCCTCACTGTTGTGCAATCTCAGAGTTGGTATATATATATAAGTAGCAGGGGGTGTGGGGGGTGCAGGGGGACTTGCCCCCTTACAAAACATTCATAGATAGCAGAAACCTGAAAATTAGTTAGTTTTGCTCAAAGTTGACGCCCTGAGTGTTGACTTTCTTTAAGTACTAGGCTCACAATTTTGAGCATTCGACGTTGCCGTTTCTGATATTTCAAGTCTGGTAAGTAAACAGTTGCACAAGTGTGTTGCAACATTTTAAAGGTAAACCAATCCAGATACTGCATTTAGATGTTGAAAACTTGAGTGGCTAAAGAACTCTCTAGTTTCTTGTGCCTTATAGCCTTCAGGTGCTGCTAACACCTTACTTTAACTTTTAATAGTTTCATCTGTATAGAAAAAGCCATAGGAGCACCTTGGGGCATAGAACATGAATGTGGGTCAAAAACCACTAATTGCTGATCCTACCAAAACTTGGAAAATAAAGCCACAAATATGCAGTTATGCAACAGATTTTGCTTACATTTTAACCTCCGATATGCACAGAAGGTTGATAACATTTAGTAGTAAGTATTTTAGTATGAAGGTCTTAAGCAAAGCTCTCACAAATTGACCGTGGAAAATCAAGTCACGAGTGATGTTCTTCATTCCACATTGCTGCAGTCCTAACTATTGGGTAGTCCGCTGTCCAGTCGGCCCGAATACCAAAGTATATGGCTGACGTCGGTCAGGGCGCATTAGACTGACGTCAGTACGTCAGGGTACTAATGCGCATGACCGACGTCATATCCTCAGTCTTTTTTGCCGCATGGTCCGATGCAGAAGCAGTTTTGCGAGTGCAGGTTGGCGTTCTGAAATTTTCTGAAGTCGGAGTTTCAGACCGAATCAAAGTTGGCTAAGTACCCGTTGGGAACATTTTGGTTTTTCTTGCCTCAGTATTTAACGGATGTCAGAAAAAGTGAATAACTGTATTTCTTGTGGGAAACAGATACCTCATAGGGATTACCATACCTTGTGTATACCTTGTTTAGGGCCTGAGCACGCCGTTGTTGGATGCCGCTCTTGTGCTAGATTTAACAAACGCACTATTAAGAGAAGGTTAGACTGTGCCAGGTTAGTGTTTGGGAAGCGTTGCAATTATAAAATGCTGTCGGATGCTCCGGCCGCTTATCAAAAGCGCAAGGACAAAACAGCGAAGCCTAGGGTTGATGAACCGGCAGTCCCGGACGCCGGTTCTTTAGAAGGCTCAGTGGAGCCAGAGGTTTTGCCAGGAGTTTCTTTGGAGCCTCAGGCAGAGACTTTACTGTTACAGGATGTGCCTTCTCAGGAGGTAGGCCAGGCTGAGGGGGCTTCTCAGGTAACTGTTCTTCCCTCTCTTCCCAAGGTAGTTAGAGCCTCTCCTTCTGTTTCCAAAACTTCTTTGAGAGGTAGGCCAAGTTTAGCTTCAGTGGGGGCTTCTCCTAGCACTTCAGGTTCTGTGCCTAAGAAACATATGCTTAAAATGGCAGAAGATTTGATTACTATGATTAGAGGTTCTATGCCCCCTCCTGATAAGAGGCCTAGGGTGGAACCTGAGTTTGAGAGTTTTGAACAGTGTTCAGAGGCTTCTGAGTCTTCTGCGGAAGACTTGCAGGAGTATCCTCCTTATTCTGATTCTGATGTGGATGATTCCACTCCTACAGCTTCTCCTCCTGAGGATTTCTCATTTTCAGAGACTCTGCATTCCATGAGGGAGCACTTTAAATGGGAAGGCCAAGATTACTCTGATTCCAGGAAAAGGCTTAGGGAATTCTTGTTTTACCCCAGCATAGGCCCTTAGCTATACCTCCTGTGTTGAATGTGGTGGAAGATGTTTTAGCAGAGGCTTCCCTGAACCCTGATTCTTTGCCTCCTGCTCCTGTTAAACCTGATAGGTACTATAGGGTGCCTGAAGCTCATAAGTATCTTTTAAGAGTCCTAGGGCAGACCCGAAACTGTTTCTCAGGGACCTAAAGGTGTTAAGGCCTCTGTTGTTAAAAACCCTGTTCCCACTGATAAAGAGGCAAGGGCTTTGGATAGATGGGGAAAGAAAGTGTATACTTCTTCCACTTTAGCCATGAGGCGTTGAATTGTCAGTTTCACATGCTAAAATATCAAAATTATCTCCTTTCACAATTGAAATCTAAGGTGGATGCTTTGGCGGAAGGTATTGAGTGTAAAGAGTTGCTGGATTTAGTTCATGTGTCTGAACAAGTGGGTAAGCATTCTTTGCAATGTGGTTTTGATGCTGTACAGGCCTCCTCGAGGGTGGCTGCCACTAGTTCTGTTCTTCGCAGGCATGCCTGGTTGAGGGATCAGAATTTAGCTGAGCATGTTAAGACAAGGATTTTGGATGCTCCTTTACAGTCTGATGTGTTGTTTGGTTCGCCTGTGGAAGCAGTTTTAAAGAAAATGGAGGACAAAGCTAAGTCTATGCAAACTGTTAAAGATTTTTGCAGGTGCAGCCCGAAGTTTAGTAGAAATTGGCCTACTAAGGGATGGACATATCCTGCTTATGATTCCCAGTCTAGGGGTAGGTCTAGGCGTGGTAGGGGCAGAGCTCAAGGTTCTTTTAGGCCTAGAACAGGAGTTCACCTGCTCAGACTTCTGGTGAGGGCAGGGGTCAGTCCTTTCGTAAACAGACCCAATGACCTGCCTTTTCAGCTGCCAGTAGATTCTCGTCTGGCAGCTCCTTTGGGAGGAAGACTGTCTCTTTTCAAAGAAAATTGGGATTTAATTACTCAAGACAGATGGGTGTTGGATATCATTCACCACGGTTACAGGTTTTATTTCCATACATTGCCCCTTTCAAAGGCATGCCAGGCGTTCCTCCTCCACAAAGGAAAGAGGCTCACAAGCAAATTTCTCTGTTACTCCAAATAGGGGCCATTCAGCCAGTCCCTGTATCAGAAAGGGGCCTAGGATTTTATTCTCGCCTGTTCCTAGTACCAAAGAAGGGGAACACGTGGAGACCAATTTTGGATTTATCTATCCTCAACACTTATCTGGACACTCCCATGTTCAAGATGTTGCTGTTACAACAGCTGTTACCTCTGCTGGGCAAAGATCACTGGATGGTAACTTTAGATCTCAAGGAAGCTTACCTTCATGTGCCTATAAGACTAAGTTGCAGGAAGTATCTGCGTTTCGAGCTGGAAATTCTCATTATCAGTTCTCTGCATTGCCCTTTGGCTTATCTACTGCGCCCAGAGTATTCACAAAGGTTCTGGCTCCAGTGATAGCTTACTTCAGGCTAAAAGGAATTCAAATCTATCCTTACTTGGACGACTGCCTGATTCTGGCTCAAGAAAAGGAAGACCTTCTACAGCATCTGGAATATGTTATAGCAGTGCTAAGATGCCTAGGGTATTCTGTGAGCGAAATAAAGTCCAGTCTAGTACCCTCTCAAGACATGTGCTTTCTGGGTGTGAGACTGAATACAGCAGCCCAGATGGCCTTTTAACCCCGGACAAACAAAAGAGTCTATCCCTTTACTTCCATCAACTATCTCATCAGTCCGTGCTGACTGCAAGGACAGTCCTTCAAGCATTAGGGTTCATGGCATCTTGTATTCTGGTGCTTCCCAATGCCAAACTGCATATGAGGAAGCTGCAATGGTATCTCAAAATGTATGGACACAGCACTGCCAGGATTTGGACACTGTCATTCAAATAATACCTTGCCTTCAAAAAGAATTTTTGTGGTGGGCTCAGGAATGTCACCTAAACAAGGGACTCTCTGTGACCCGGCCAGAGGCGAGTCAGATTTTAACGACAGATGCCTCGGACATTGCTTGGGAGCTCATCTAAATGGAAAGTGGATACAAGACAAGTGGCCTGCCAGACTACAGCATCTACATATCAACATGAAGGAGATGTTAGCAGTCCAGTTTGCATTAATGGCTTTCAAGGAGTTACTTCTTCCAGGGCAGGTGTTGATTCTAACAGACAACACAACTGTCATGTGGTACATCAACAAACAAGGGGAACACATTCTTATCCTCTATGCAGGCAAGCAATGATTTTATGGGAGACTGCGCTCAGCTTGCAACTAACTCTTCAGGCAAGGTTTCTGCGGAGCACAGAACTCCTTAGCAGATGTGTTAAGCAGACAAATCATGGATCCCCACAGTGGAAACTGGATCTTCATGTATTTCAGAAATTGACAGTGTCATGGGGAACTCCAGACATAGATCTGTTCGCTTCTCCACTAAACCACCAGTTGCCAAAGTTTTGCACAAAGGGGTTTCATCACACAGCTTGGAAAGTGGATGCTCTTTCTTTCAGTTGGAAAAATCTTCATGTGTATGCCTTTCCACCTCTGCCTCTTCTTCCAAAGGTGCTCTTAAAGGTCAGACAAGACAAGCCAAGGATGATTTTAATAGCTCCAGATTGGCCTCGGCAACACTGGTACCCACTACTAAGGAGTCTGGTAAGGAAGCCTCCATGGCCTTTACCTTTGATTCCACATCTGTTATCTCAGAAGGACGGTCATCTGCTCAATGTCAAGCTTCACTCTCTTCATCTAACAGCCTGGCATATTCTGTGTTGAAACACAGCAGGTCTCAACTTCCTCAACAAGTTTTAAATGTGATTATGGAAGCTAGAAGACCTAGTACAAGGAAAGTATCATGAAAAATGGAAGAGATTTTTATTTTGGAGTACAGCAAAGAATTTGGAGATTTCTGAGCCTAATTTGAGTGTGGCTCTTCAATATCTTACTGAGTTATTGGACAAAGGTTTGTCCTTCTCTTCCATTAAGATTCATGCTGCAGCAATTTCAGCTCACTATGATTGTGACCCACCATTGTTTTCGCATCCTTTGTTCAAGCAGTTTCTTAGAGGGGCAAAGAATATAAGACCCCACGTAGAGCTCCTACTCCTGCTTGGGATCTCAATTTTGTGTTGGAAAAACTTACTCTACAACCTTTTGAGCCTCACGGCTACTGCTGACTTGAAATACTTGTCATGGAAGACTGCTTTTCTGTTGGCTATTACTTCTGCAAGAAGGGTGTCTGAGTTGCAGGCCCTTATGGCAGTAGAGCCCTTTTGATTTTCCATAAGGATAGGGTATCATTACGTACTAATCCTTCCTTTATGCCTAAGGTGGTTTCTAGTGTGGCTTTAAACCAAACTATTCATTTGCCTACTTTTATGCAGACCCCCAAAATAAAGGGAAAAGATTTTGCACACTTTAGATGTACACAGGCAATTGCGTTATTATTTAAGCAGGACTAAGGATTTTAGGCAGTCTCAGCAGTTGTTTGTTTCTTTTGCTTTGAGTTCAGGGCAAGCCTGTGTCAAAACAAACTATTTCTAGGTGGATTGGGTTTTGCATTGCATTTTGTTATTCCCATCATGGCAAGGAGATTCCAGCTGGGATTAGGCCTCATTCCACTAGGGCTACTGCCACTTCAACAGCATTTCTAAGGGGTGGCAACTAAGGATATTTTGGAGGCAGCTACTTGGAGTTCAGTGCATACTTTCTCTAAGCATTATCACCTTCCTCTCTACTCTAAGTCTAGGGCTGGTTTTGCCACAGCTATTTTGCAAGGCATGTTGTCAGCTCCTGCTTCTTTATGATTTGCCAGCCTCCCTTACCTCTGCTTTGGGATTCTACCCAATAGTTAGGACTGCAGCAATGTGGAATGAAGAACATAGTACAGTTTTGTACCTACCATAAATGTAGAAGTTAGGATCCACATTGCTGCAGTCCAATTTACCTCCCTCCTTCCCCTCTGTGTTTAGGGGTGGTTGTGTAGGTGAGGTTATATGCTGATAATTTTGTATATATTGTACATATTTTTGGTGCAGGTATATTGGGCCTTGTCTTTTTAGGGTCTTCTGACATCTGGGGCAAGAAAAGACTGAGGATATGACGTCGGTCATGCGCATTAGTACCCTGACGTACTGACGTCAGTCTAATGCGCCCTGACCGACGTCAGCCATATACTTTGGTATTCGGGCCGACTGGACAGCGGACTACCCAATAGTTAGGACTGCAGCAATGTGGATCCTCGAACATCTACATTTATGGTAGGTACAAAACTGTACTTTTCTCCCCCTCCTGTATGATACTAGAGGAATGTCTGATGTCATAAGAAAAATGAAAAAAAATCATCTTTTGGGGAAAAACAAGAGCACGACTTCTGTATTATTTTAACAGTAAAGCATTATATTCAGTGCTAAAGTAAGCAGTCAATCTAGTAATGCTGTTTCCGTACTGCTCATAGCATTTCATTCTCCCAGGTGCACAAATGGCACTCACTGCCCCTTGTCTTTTTAAATGAATTTTTGACAACTTTTACATTTCCATTTGTTTACAAGTAGTCAGTTAAAACTGCCTTCCTCCAAGAAATCCTTCCTGCATACTCTCTTCCTCTTTCCTTGGACTGTGAAGCTTTTTTTTGCTGAAGTGATGATCCATACCTTCAGCCTAAGTCTCACATCTGATATTATTCCTTAAACACACGTTTGCTTTCACCCGGTTTTAGAAAACTCTTCTGCACTCAAATAATTTAGCCTTTTCAGAAATGTTCACTGTTCTCCAGTTGTCAGTATGGGTACACAGTAAGCTTTTTGCAAGACCACTGCTTTATATAATGCATACACACACTCAACTCAAAATGCCTAGACATACAGCACAATCCACAAGGGTACCTTTTACTATCATAGCCTTTTCCTGGTTCCCTTGACACAAAGTGCTAACATTAACATGCATTCACATGTAAAGGCTGTATATCCTGTCTAGGAGCAATCCTGCAGAGCCATTGCATTCCTACATCCTAAGCCTTGGTCAGCTCAGACCCCAGGAGCAGGCTAGGTTTTGTCATTGCACTCCTGTACCCTAAGCCTTGGTCAGCTCAGACCCCAGGAGCAGGATAGGCTTTGCCATTGCACTCCTGTACCCTAAGCCTTGGTCAGCTCAGAGTCTTGTAGCCAGGCAGGCTTTGTCATTACACACCTAATACCTAAGCCTTGGTCAGCTCAGATGCTGGCTTAGTACTTTAACATATATCTGTGCATTATTTTGAAGCAGCGATCCTTTTAATGAATGTAGTAAACGTTATATGAGCCCACTCGATATAAATTACAATCGGTGCTACAGTATAAGCGGTTTTCATTCCTGTGTCTGCTTCCCGTTTCTTTTGCCCCTTTAAGAAGGCGATTTCGTCTTCTGCCTCTTAGCTTTGATCTCGGTGTGGAACACACATTCCAGCTAACTACATGGGTCTCAGAAACACGCTGTTTGGTGTCCATCTTTAAGTAACATATATTTTATAATAAAATATATATATATATATATATATATATATATATATATATATATATATATATATATATATTTAAAATAAAAAAAAAAAAAAAAAAGAGTACCTCTTTACCCCTTTTTTAAGTGCAACCTGGATGACTGGATGGGAAACAGAAAATATACCCCTTGGATTCCACCCATGTCCCTGCTGGACAGGGGCATTGGGTGCTGTTTTGTCTAAACATGGGCTAAACTCTTGGCTAGTGGCTAAGCTTACAAGGACCTCAGGGCATATATATATATATATATATATATATATATATATATATATATATATATATATATATATATATATATATCATTAAAAAATGTATTGCACTCCATAGGGAGGATTGTCCTGTGCGTGGACATCCATAAGTTCTGGAAGTCAGTCTAGTAGGTCAGATGTCCACCGATGGCACTATTCCCATGTTATGATTAGTGCTGCAGCAGTGATCATATTGGAAACTATGTGGTCATGAAGAATATACTCACACAACTGTATATTTTTTCTTTCTATTTTAAAATTTAATTTTTATCAGAATAGTTACTCGACAGAGGCACTGGGAACTAAGGTCGGGTGGCAGAATGTCAGGGTAATCCTATGGGCTAGGTTTGTAAAGGCTCCAGGGCCATTAGCCTAGTACACACCTATGAACCTAATTGAGTTGAGTCATTCTGAGTCTGTAATTTTGGTATGTAAGCATCCATAATGGAGCAAAATGATTTAGAAAGATATTGTTATGTGACGGTCAGTGATTGCATAATTGAGTTTTGTGCCAAAAAAAAAATTGTGATCATGGCAGAGATGAGTTTAGTTGTTGTAAGCTCAGTTAACCTCACTTACACAGCTAATGTACATTGATCTTGTTTTTCTTTAGGTACGAGAGCGACTGCGTTTAGCACTAGAAAGATGTAGCATTTTAGAGGAAGAACTTGCCGCTTCCCGTAAAGAGGTAAGCAGTCACATCCTTCCTTGCACATGTTGTTTTATTTTGCACTGAACATTTCTGGGTATTATGTCCAGTTTGATTTTCCTGTATTTAGTGGCGTGCATATCTTGTATTAAAACTACTGGTTGGGTCACACACTGTCTTTTAGGATGAGTGTTGGGATTTTCAGAAAACTTTGTTTCAGATTCATCCAGAAGATACTGGATTCGTGTCTTGAGGCTGTCGTGGATATCCTATTCATATTGACCTAATTCATATTTATAAGATCCGGAGTGGACAGAAATAAAGCCAAAGTCTGGGATAGTTTAATTTTCACAGGGCATAAGTTCTGGAGTGACTCTTTAACTTGACTGCAAAATGAAACCTTTTTAGTAGAGTTGTTACGCTTCATTGCTCTTGCTCTTGTTCCCTTCGAGCATTTTCATCTAAACTAAGCACACATTCTTTGTTCTCAGTTTCCTGCAGGCTTTCTACAGAAAGGTCCAGAACATCATCTTGTGCCATATTCTTTTCAGTTTCATCCTTTGCGGTTACATATGGGAACTTACTGTCCTATCATTCCACAGCATTGACTGTGTCAGAGTTGCCAGTTTCCTGTTCCTTCCCTGGCTGTGCAACTCCAGTGAACTTTTGTACTGGTTTCTTACTGAAGGCTCCAAGGTATCTTCATATGGCAACTGATGTGATTCTTCCCATTGCACTGGTTTCCCCTTAATTTGGTGATTCGTTGTTCTGTCATGCTGTGATGTTTTCAGAGTTAGATTTTCTACACTAAGAGCTTCTGTCTTGTTAAATGTTGTGGTCTTATTTTTTTCTTTTGCGTTGTGAAATTTTCCAGATCTCAATGCTTTTGCCTGTATTTCTCTCTGAATATCTTTGGAGCTGCTTTTTTGTGTTGATTGATTTGTTCTCTCCTTTGCTTAAATATTGCCTTGTATCAGATCTGTCTCTTTCCCATGTCCATATTTCTTTTTTATACCTTTTAAAAATGTCTACATTTTGCTCTTTATATTTTCGCACTTCCTCAGGCGCTTCTTTTTCCGAACAGTCCAAGGTTTCTTGATCTATATTTTTTTCATAAATCTGTTGTATTAATAAACATAAATTTGCATTAAGTTTTTGACAGTTTTTCTTGTGCAAGTATTTTTCTTTCCTATAATTTCTGTCTTAAACGTTTTGTCCAGCTTCTGTCCAGAAATGCTGGCCTTCTTGCATATTAGTAACTACATCATTTTCTTATCCTGAATAGCCCATTCTCTCATCTTTATGGCTGTTTTATTGGCCATTCAGTCTATCAGTTTTGTGTTTTTTGTGGACTGCTACTCCCTTCTGCAATGGGGGGGGGGGTTATTCTCCCCCTGATCCTGACCTAGCCCTACTGTAGGAATGCTTCCTTGTCTTGAGGATTCTGCACTGTCATTTTTTCCAGTCCTTGTACCAGTGCACATTACCAGGATTGGGCAGTTTTCTGTGCTGGGACTTGTGCACCCAGCTTTTTTAGTTTTTTAACCTGCTTCTGTCCATGATATATGCTGTATAAAATGCACTCTATACGCTAGTGTCAGCTTTGTGAGATTTTGTAAAAATGGGGTCCAACTTGTGAAGGTACTCGCCAAGCCTTGAGGTGAATTCAGTTTCAACAGTCCCACTGTCCTTTCGTCATTGTGCTGTACGCCTTGAAGATGTGTTTTTCTGTTGGCACACTGTACACTCCTCATGTAGGTATTCAGTCCCACTGTCCTTTCGTCATTGTGCTGTACGCCTTGAGGATGTGTTTTTCTGTTGGCACACTGTACACTCCTCATGTAGGTATTAAGTCCCACTGTCCTTTCGTCATTGTGCTGTACGCCTTGAGGATGTGTTTTTCTCTTGGCACACTGTACACTCCTCATGTAGGTATTCAGTCCCACTGTCCTTTTATCATTGTGCTGTATGCCTTGAGGATGTGTTTTTCTGTTGGCACACTGTACACTCCTCGTGTAGGTATTCAGTCCCACTGTCCTTTCGTCATTGTGCTGTACGCCTTGAGGATGTGTTTTTCTGTTGGCACACTGTACACTCCTCATGTAGGTATTCAGTCCCACTGTCCTTTCGTCATTGTGCTGTACGCCTTGAGGATGTGTTTTTCTGTTGGCACACTGTACACTCCTCATGTAGGTATTCAGTCCCACTGTCCTTTCGTCATTGTGATGTACGCCTTGAGGATGTGTTTTTCTGTTGGCACACTGTACACTCCTCATGTAGGTATTCAGTCCCGCTGTCCTTTCGTCATTGTGCTGTACGCCTTGACGATGTGTTTTTCTGTTGCCACACTGTACACTCCTCATGTAGGTATTCAGTCCCACTGTCCTTTCGTCATTGTGCTGTACGCGTTGAGGATGTGTTTTTCTGTTGGCACACTGTACACTCCTCATGTAGGTATTCAGTCCCACTGTCCTTTCGTCATTGTGCTGTATGCCTTGAGGATGTGTTTTTCTGTTGGCACACTGTACACTCCTCATGTAGGTATTAAGTCCCACTGTCCTTTCGTCATTGTGCTGTACAACTTGAGGATGTGTTTTTCTATTGGCACACTGTACACTCCTCATGTAGGTATTCAGTCCCACTGTCCTTTCGTCATTGTGCTGTACGCCTTGATGATGTGTTTTTCTGTTGGCACACTGTACACTCCTCATGTAGGTATTAAGTCCCACTGTCCTTTCGTCATTGTGCTGTACGCCTTGAGGATGTGTTTTTCTGTTGGCACACTGTACACTCCTCGTGTAGGTATTCAGTCCCACTGTCCTTTCATCATTGTGCTGTATGCCTTGAGGATGTGTTTTTCTGTTGGCACACTGTACACTCCTCATGTAGGTATTCAGTCCCACTGTCCTTTCGTCATTGTGCTGTACGCCTTGAGGATGTGTTTTTCTGTTGGCACACTGTACACTCTTCATGTAGTTATTCAGTCCCACTGTCCTTTCATCATTGTGCTGTATGCCTTGAGGATGTGTTTTTCTGTTGGCACACTATACACTCCTCATGTAAGTATTCAGTCCCACTGTCCTTTCGTCATTGTGCTGTATGCGTTGACAATGTGTTTTTCTGTTGGCACACTGTACACTCCTCATGTAGGTATTCAGTGATTTTTCAGACTTCTGTTAATTTACTTGCCTTTATATTTTTTAATAAGAGCTTCTGTCTTTGTCTGCATTGGCAGTCTCTGTCTTTTCCCTTCTATTCTTCAGTGGTGTTATGGGTTGTCAGATTGTCCTAGTCAGCTTCTCCTAAATCGTGAGCTTTGTGTTGCTATAAAAAAATACTTTTGGCCTCCATATAAAGAAAACCTACTTAAGCTAAACTGTACATACATAGATTGACTCTACCATCACAGATAATTGAGTCATATACACACCTTCTGGAGGTACCTAAAATTTGGGTTACTTTATTGCTTTGCAGTGAGGCACATACTCCTCGATTGTTAACGCTTCTGAGTTTAGCATGCTGCTACATAGAATTCATACTTGCATGGGCATCTGCTGTTACTCTACTGCTTTGCAGTGTGGCACATACTCCTTGATTGTTAACACTTCTGAGTTTAGCATGCTGCTACATAAAACTCATACCTGCGTGGGCAGCTGCTGTTAGATTACTTTTATCATTTAAGGTGTTCCTCTATTATTATAGGTAATGTTATGCAATTTAAAATGTTTTTTATTATACAGGTAATTTAAACTGTTTTATTATATGATATACATTATGTCCATTATTCATTTTCACAATATTTATTGGGACTTATATGAATTTATATGTATTTAACAGCAAAGTTTATGACAAATGATGATGTAACTTCCTGTGTAAGAGTATTTAAAGAAGTGACAATTAGAAAAGTTTGTTTCTGAGGAAGGTCACAAAATATTAAAAGTGATTGAAAGCGCTAACACAATCGTTGTCTGCTTCATTGAATGGTACTGGCACTTCTATCTTTTTTTGGTTTTCGTATCGTCAGTGGTGGTACAGTTTAGTGTTTGACTTTCCTACAGTTTCCTTGATTCTCCCTTGTAATCCTTCCTGCACCTTTCTCAAAATGTCATTATCTTTTTTTTTTTTACTTCACTTACCTTCTTACAGTCCCTCTTCTTGGTCTCATTAGGTGATTTGAGTAATAGGTCCATAATATTATTTTTAGGGCTCACCAGTCTTCATACTAATTCAGTGTAACGTTAAACTTTAACAGTAATGCTCTCACAATGTTGTCACAGTGTCATAGAAAGTCAATTTTGCAGCCGCAAGTGCATGTTGACATTATTCTTCGAAGCGCTATGTATGGCTCATGTCCCTTGGATGCTTGCTACACATTGACATTTGTGCCTAATATATTAAAAATGGGCATTTAGAAACTCCAGTCAGTTGTATACTGTCAAACAAATGCTGATGCCTTTTAAGATGCTTTTTGTTTTAAGCATCAACATCTTTATTACATTGCAGTTTACATGACATTGATGCACAGACAGTAGTAAAGAAGGTAAACAGTGATATTTTCATTATTTTAATGCAGTATACGTATGGTTTCTTATTAACAATTACCACCCACCCCAGCATTGCGTAATGCAGTATACGTATGGTTTCGTATTAACAATTACCACCCACCCCAGCATTGAGTAATGCAGTATACGTGTGGTTTCGTATTAACAATTACCACCCACCCCAGCATTGCGTAATGCAGTATATGTATGGTTTCTTATTAACAATTACCACCCACCCCAGCATTGCATAATGCAGTATACGTATGGTTTCTTATTAACAATTACCACCCACCCCAGCATTGCGTAATGCAGTATACGTATGGTTTCTTATTAACAATTACCACCCACCCCAGCATTGCGTAATGCAGTATACGTATGGTTTCTTATTAACAATTACCACCCACCCCAGCATTGCGTAATGCAGTATACGTATGGTTTCTTATTAACAATTACCACCCACCCCAGCATTGCGTAATGCAGTATACGTATGGTTTCTTATTAACAATTACCACCCAACCCAGCATTGCGTAATGCAGTATACGTATGGTTTCCTATTAACAATTACCACCCAACCCAGCATTGCGTAATGCAGTCTACGTATGGTTTCTTATTAACAATTACAACCCAACCCAGCATTGCGTAATGCAGTATACGTATGGTTTCTTATTAACAATTACCAGCCACCCCAGCATTGCGTAATGCAGTATACGTATGGTTTCTTATTAACAATTACCACCCACCCCAGCATTGCGTAATGCAGTATACGTATGGTTTCTTATTAACTATTACCACCCACCCCAGCATTGCGTAATGCAGTATACGTATGGTTTCTTATTATTTTATTTTATTTTATTATTTTATTTTATTTTACATTTGTTGACCGGGCTAGTCTAGCTGGATACATGTCCTTTTTCAGTAGAGGCCTGGGGAGAAAAGCACCAACATGGAGAAGACGCAACACAATTACATACAGAAGAAATAGCATTAACATAATAATAAAAAGAAAACCGTGAAATTTACATATTGATTAAATAAAATTCACATGATATGTAAATTATCTTAAACATGGTTACATTGAGAGGCAATGAGGTTGAGATTATAAACTATGAAATGAGGAAGGATTTATTAACAATTACCACCCACCCACCCCAGCATTATGTAATGCAGTATACGTATGGTTTCTTAACAATTCCCACCCACCCCAGCATTGCGTAACGCAGTATACGTATGGTTTCTTATTAACAATTACCTCCCACCCCAGCAATGCGTAATGCAGTATACGTATAGTTTCTTATTAACAATTACCACCCACCCCAGCATTGCATAATGCAGTATACGTATGGTTTCTTATTAACAATTACCTCCCACCCCAGCATTATGTAATGCAGTATACGTATGGTTTCTTATTAACAATTACCACCCACCCCAGCATTGAGTAATGCAGTATACGTATGGTTTCTTATTAACAATTACCACCCACCCCAGCATTGCGTAATGCAGTATACGTACGGTTTCTTAACAATTACCACCCACCCCAGCATTGCATAATGCAGTATACGTATGGTTTCTTATTAACAATTACCACCCACCCCAACATTGCGTAATGCAGTATACGTATGGTTTCTTATTAACAATTACCACCCACCCCAGCATTGCGTAAATTGGTCAATGACAGCTTTTCCTTAAACCTTGCTCTTCTCCGGAACATTGTTCTACATGTGTTATTTACACAAATTCCATTTATTTTTATGTACTGTGGTCCTTCCTCTTTCTAAAGATCTCACCTTTAGTTATTTTATCTCCTTTACAATATTCATTACTTCAATTACAGATGGTTTACACTTTGATTTCCATCTTATAGTAATTGAGAATTGGCAACCAATAGCATTAAATTTAAGTTAAAGTAAACTTTATTGTCATTTAGAACTACACACGTGTAGCCTAAAGGAAATGTCATGCATTAGCTCAATTCTTGAGGTTATAAAGGAAAGTGAAACAACATGTACAAGTAGAGGAATAAACATAATTAACAAATACAGTACTCTTCACAGTACACGGAAGAAAGAGCAGAGGCATTTGTCAGCACTCATATATGAAAAGAATACCCTCCCCTGAGTTAAATTAACTGCCCTGTTTAAAGTAAAACAAAACACACTACAGATTGAATAATGCCTAAATTATTTGTCTAATATTGCACTAGAGTAGGTTAAGTAATAGTGACTATGGATATAATAAATAAATATTGCTCGCACATGGAATATATATGTAAGTATATATTGCACAAATAAATAAAAATTGACTTGTGTCCAGACCCCTGGGACTAGTGGCCGAGTTCAGAATTCTAATCAATGTACTACAATGTAGTCCTGCAGCGGATGCTGTGTTGATGTTCATCGTGTTACCCTGCTGCAGTCATTACACTTGGGTTATCCTGCCGTCAGGCGGTCCTGCAGTTGGCCGGATTTCCAAAGTCTTGGTCCGACGTCTGTTGCAGTCGCCTCATCCCTGACGTCAGTGCGCCAGGGGTACATATATTGCAACCGACGCCGTTTTCTTCAGTCTTTCTTGCCGTGCGGTGCCCAAAGCAGAAGCAGTTTGCAAGTGCCGGTCGGCCGACTCCTGAGATTTTCGAATTCGAATTTCAGACCGAAGTCTTCTATAAAGCTAGGTACCCCGTTGGGGAAATTTTTCTTACCTCAGACCGATGTCAGAAAAAGTTAACAATTGCATTTCTTGTGGGAAGCAAATACCTCATAAGAATTTTCATTCTTAATGCATACCTTGCCTAGGCCCTGATCACGACGTCACTTCTTGTCGTTTTTGTGCTAGATTTAATAAACGTACTATTAAAAGACGATTTGATTTCGCACAACACTTTTTTGGCAGAAAATTTAATTATAACATGCCGTCGGAGCTTCTGACTACTGGCATGCACAAAAGGCACAGGGATAAGGATCGACAGCCCAGGCCTAAGCCCGATTCCGAGGCTTCGGTTGATCCGGTCTCCGGTTATCAGTGAGGCTCCGACGCAGCCTCTGACTACCATAGTTCAAGAAACCGAGACCGCTACAGATATTTTGATGGAATGTACTAGGCCAATGCAGCCTTTTACTTCAGGCCCTACTGACGATTTACCTTCCAGGGACGTCGGTGCTTCTGAAACGCCATCGGTTTCAGAAGGCATTTTCAGACCGACGACTCTTACAGTCAAAATGTTTTCCAAGTCGAAGACTCCTTCCAAACCGAAAAAGGCTTCACTTCAGTCTCCTGTTCAAGGCCCTATGCCTAAGAAACAGATGCTCAAGATGGCTGAAGATTTGATGTTAAGTTGTCAATCTCGCCTTCATTCTTGCTGGATGGGTTCGGAGCCGATCCTCGGCTCCGACTCGGCACTTGCTTTAGCTTAGGAACTCCTTTTACCAGCTCGAGGCAACCCTATATCCCATGATGCAAGGCGGAACTACCCCAGATCTCGTTTGCCGCTTAGCGAAAGAGGTCTCCTTTACCAGCAGAGGTAAGTGAATTTCTTGTCAAAGAAAGAGAAGCTTAGTTAGGGTTTTATTTTCCCCTTTTAGTCATAATATAGTCTGTAGTGAATACAGCCCACCCTATTCCCTTGTTTTTCAAACTTTTATAACTCCTTTTTAAACCTTTAGTGTAAAAGTTTTAGTTAGGCCTAAAACCCCAGTTGTTAATCCCTTCCTGTGTGTTGTGTGTAGGGGATTAATTTTGTGTGTTTGTTGGGGTTTGTCTGTGTTTCTTCCACCTAGGATATTCTAGGGAAGGCAAGGTCTCAGGCTTCAAGAAGTGTGACTCGTGCTGTCAGAAAATGTCTCTGACAGACAGTCACACTTCTTGTGTTTATTGCCTGGGGCCTTTGCACCTGCAGGACTCCTGTGCTTTGTGTCACTCCTTTAGCCAGAGAGTCCTGCAGGAAAGGAGGAATAAACTTATCCTCCGTGGCTTACTTAAGCCAGAAGGTTCTCCCTCTAAAGCAGGGTCTGGGAAACCTTCTAAGCCACCGAAGGCTCAGGCTTCAGTTTCCAAGCCTCCTCCGGTGGCTCCGGCTGGAACCAATGTATCTGCCTCAAAAGTAGTGGGTTCGGTGCCGGCTGGTTCCGATACCTTATCTACTGTAGCCTTGTCGGCTCCGGCTGGAGCCGACACTTTTATCCAGCATCGGAGCCGAGAAACCTTCGGCTCCATCTGGAGTTCAGGGGACTTCGGCTCCGATGGCTCTGTCCCGAAAGAGATCTCGGTCCCTTTCGTTACTGAGTATCCACATTGCTCCGGGGTCTCCTCTTTTGTCAGAGCGGAGCCATCGGAGCCGATCTTCGAGATCTTCCAGACTGTCTGACCACGACTTGGAGAGGGTGGTAAGCAGGCTGTTGAAGTCTCAGGCACTGGCCCAAATGCTCCATAGCCCGTCTCAACAGACTTCGGCTATAGCCTCACCCCTTGAACTTCCTCCTCCGACTCCACATCAGAGTTGGGCGGAGCTTCGGGACAGCGACTGTTTGGTGCGGAGCCGATACATCCTTCGGCTCCGTCATGCTCGGCTCCGATCTCCTCCTTGAGACGTTCCTTGGAGGGATCCGGTCGTCGGGTTTCCGTTCTCGGCTCCGAGGGGGCTAGTGGCATCGGACCCTTGTCCGACCCGTTCTCCCTCTCGGGGCTTGGCTTTGGTGAGCTCGGCGGCGACATCGGCCTCGAGCCTTCCCTCTCAGTGGAGCCGGGCATTCCTGTTTCCTCGGGCGGGGATATTCCGGCCTCCCGGGAGGGAGCCTTTGAGGTGATGAGGAGTGTCCTGGCCTCTGAGCCTGGTCAGCGGTCCATCCTCTAGCTCCTCCCTCATCAGTGCCTGCAGGCGCCTCTTGCCAGCCTCTTGCTCTCAGGCCCAGGGATCCATCGCCCCAGGTTTCCCCATTGGGAATTTCCTCCTCTTCGAGGTTTCTCCTGATCCTGTAGGGGAACCCCTCGGAAGAGGACGTGTAGAGGAAACACACAGACTCCCTGAGTCTACTACATCTGATACCGACTTAGATGAGTCAGAGGGTTCCCCGGTCCCCTCTGAGGAGGTCTCCTTTTCAGACATCCTTGAGCTCCTCAAACAGGGGGAATTGGCCCTCCATTGACCCCTCCGAGGATGAGTCGGTATACCTGGAGGCTTTTGGATCCCGACCCTCCACCTCCTGGGTGTCTCCGCCTTTCGACCCACTGATGCAGGTAGTGGCTCGGAAGGCGTGGCTCCAGATTCTGTGGAACCTGTCCCCAGGAGACCATCCAAATTCATCACGGCCCCTTCGGACAAACAGTTCCTTTCCAAGGGTGTCTCTGTGGATGCTATGGTGGTGGCGGCCACTAAGAAGGAACTGGTGGATCCTTCAGTACCTGTCCATCCTCTAACAAGGATTCTAGGACCATGGACAGGTATGGAAAGCGGATGTTTTCTTCAGCGACTTTTGCTATCGTTCGCTGAATTATCTTTGTCACTTCACCAGGCTTCAGAGATATTCTCAAGGAACTGGGTGAAGTAGTCCAGGATCCTTCTGCTGCTGGGGCTCAGGAAAAGCTTGCCTCGCAGCTTGCAATCCTGAATTCCATATCTAACTCCTCCATGCGGCTCATATCCTATGCGGCCGATGGAGCGAGCAGCGCAGGCACAGGAGTTGCTCTTAGGCGCCAAGCCTGGATGCGGCTTTGTAATTTTGTGGACCCCTTTAAGGCATCCTTCACTAATACCCCCTTTGATGGTTCGGCTTTGTTCGGACCTCAGGTGAAGGATACCTTGACCAGGTGTGAGCAGGACGGTAAAACTCTTTCTGCCATTGGAGTCAGTTTTCCACTCCTTCTAGACCATACCCCAAGGGTCAGAAGGGGAAGATGTGGTTCCGTAAAGCCCAAGGAGCTACACGGACACGTGGTCAGTTTACCCCCAGAGGCAGAGGGGGTAACAATAATAGATGCCGCCCTAGAGGCAGGGGGTCCTCAGAACCAGGGCAACAGGGAGTCTCTTCCTGAGAAGCCCTTTCAGCATCCCTGAGGTGTTGCCGACTGTCCACCCTTGGAGGCAGTCGGGGGAAGGATTTCGCTGTACCCAGTAGCCTGGCAATCCCTATCTCAAGAGATGTGGGTACAGTCGATCATATCCGAGGGTTACAAAATCCCCTTCGAAAGGTTTCCCGTACCTCTACAATCCCTTCCAGACATCTCACCCGGTCAAAGGGATTTGGCAGAACAGGAGGTTTCAAAGCTCCTAGAAAAAGAGCCGTCCAGACTGTGCCGGCAGACCAGGTAGGATCCGGCGTCTACTCGAGATTCTTTTTGGTCCCCAAAAGGACGGGAGATTGGAGACCAATATTAGACCTGAGCAATCTAAACAGATTTGTCAAGAAGGCAAGATTCGGATGGTCACGCTTCAGTCCATTCTGCCCTTTCTGGGCAAGGACAACTGGATGTGCTCTATAGACCTTCAGGATCGTGCTATCACATAAAGATTCACAGGCGCTCCAGAAGGTTTCTCCGCTTTTGGCTAGGGACCAGTCATTACCAATTCAGAGCACTGCCCTTTGGCCTCACTTCAGCCCCAGAGTGTTTACCAAATGCATGGCAGTGGTCACAGCTCATCTGAGGCGTCAAGGATTCCAGGTGTTTCCCTACTTGGACGACTGGCTCCTCTCCGCCACCACCAAGTGTCAGCTTCTTCAGTCCAGAGACTACACTCTACAGCTTTGCAGGAGTTTGGGAATTTCAGTAAATTTGAAAAATCTTCTCTGCTGCCTTGCCAATCTATCACCTTTATAGGCAGAATTAAACACCGTCAAAATGTTAGCCAGACTAACAGATCAAAGAATTCTGGACATCCAAAAATTTGTTCGGCTTCTATTGCAAAGCAACAAGATCAAAGCCAAATTTATACTGAAGGTTCTAGGTCTTATGGCTGTGGCCATTGTTCTTCTACCACTGGCTCGCTTCCACATGCGTCTTCTGCAGTGGATGCTATTCACGCAGTGGTCGTACCACAGTCTCCCGATGAGGCACGAAATCTTGGTCACACAGTCGTGCAGAGCTCATCTGAACTGGTGGATATCTTCCCCTCTTCTTCATCAGGGCCGACCCTTTATTCCCCCTCCTCCAGTTGCCACAGTCACTACGGATGCCTCTCTGATCGGGTTGGGGGGGCATTATCAGGGCAGGATGATCCACGGGACGTGGCAACCCATAGAATACTATCTGCACATAAATGTCCTGGAGATGAGAGCAGTGCTTTTAACGTTGCAAGCCCTCAACGACTTTCTTCCCACGGGGACTATTGCAGTACAAACGGACAACATGTCCGTGGTCTGGTACATCAACAAACAGGGCGGGACCAGGTCCTATCCGTTAT
Source organism: Protopterus annectens (assembly GCF_019279795.1). Lineage (NCBI taxonomy): Eukaryota > Metazoa > Chordata > Ceratodontiformes > Protopteridae > Protopterus > Protopterus annectens. Next base: position 2,627,176 of record NC_056743.1, on the reverse strand, counting down.
GTCGAGAAGCTCTCAGACTTTGGCAATGGGCGATCTCTTCTCAGCGGTTTCTGATAGCAACGCACATCCCCGGCAGGTCCAACCTATTAGCGGACAGGCTGAGCAGATCCATTCTGATGCCTCACGAGTGGTCTCTCAATCAATCTGTAGTGGATCAGATTTTTCTGAAGTGGGGCACTCCTTGTTGCGATCTTTTGCTACTCCTCAAAACAACAAGTGCCCGATTTTTCACTCTCTTTCCCCTTCCAGGCCAACCCTGAGAGACTCTCTAACCCAGGATTGGCCCCGGGGACTTCTGTACGCTTTTCCTCCCTTTCCCTTGATTCCACAAGTCATTCAGAAAGCCACCGTTTTGAGAGCCAAGTTGATCCTCATTGCCCCACATTGGCCTCGACAAATTTGGTTTCCGTCTCTGCATCGTCACCTTCTGGTGCAGCCCTGGCATCTGGACCCAGTTCCGGATCTCTTGATCCACCAGTCGGGTCAGCAGCACCGGGGCCATTCATTCTCTCAACCTCACTGCCTGGTTGCTCCACTTCTTACCCTAGCCAGGCTATCGATGATTTCGGACTCCGTCAGAGACATTTTAGTGTCTTCCTTGAAGTCGTCCACTAGGACTGTTTATGCTAGCAAGTGGCGACGTTTTTCTATTTGGGCAAATTCCAGAAATATTGATCCCTTTACTGCTCCTGTACATTCGGTTTTAGATTTCCTGGCGGAGGTTTTTCATTCAGGATCCTCGTCATCTACAGTCAAAGTACAACTGGCTGCTATTTCCAAGTATCATGTTGGCTTGCATGACAATAACATTATGTCTCATAGATTATGCAAGGCCTTTCTGAGAGGAGTTTTCTCCTAAAACCACCTATAAAGCATCCTCCTCCGCAATGGGATCTAAACTTAATGTTGGCATCCTTGATACTACCTCCCTTGAACCGTCTGCTTGATCTTCTTTGAAGTTATTGACCTGGGAAACTATAGTTTTACTGGCTGCCACTTCTGGAAGGAGGGTTTCGAGATTCAAGCTCTCTGCATCGTTCCCCTTATTTGGTTTTCATAAGGACAGGGTATCATTAAGAACTAACCCTTCCTTTCTCCCCAAAGTCGTATCTCAAACCAACATTAACCAATCTATAGACCTACCAGTCTTTTCCCAAACTATTCCGACAGAGCTGAACAGAAACTGCATTTTTTGGATGTCCATCGTCAGCTCAGGTACTATTTGCATAGAACTAAACAATTCAGAAAATCGGACCAATTATTTGTCTCCTATGCAGAAAACAGGATAGGTCTTCCAGTCTCTAAAGTGACCTTATCCAGATGGTTGACTTCCACTATTTCCTATGTGTACTCTCTCAGAGGCAAGCAGCTATCTTCTAAGCCAAAAGCACACTCAACCAGGAGTCTATCCACTTCTGCAGCTTTTCAGGATAGACTACCCATTGATACCATTTGTGCAGCAGCTACTTGGGCTACGCCTCATACCTTTGTCTCCCATTACAAGTTGGACTTGGCCTCCAGAGATAGGGCCAGTTTTGGTTCCACAGTTCTCAACAGTCTGTTCCATTGAGCCACCCGGGATACAGGTGCTAGGGACGCGGTCCCATCCAGCAAGAATGAAGGCGAGATTGACAACTTAACATTTAGAAGTTATGTACCTACCATAACGTTCCATGTTAGTTGTCTTCTCTCGCCTTCTTTCTTCGTCCTCCCTCCTTCCCCCTGGCCTGGACAGATCTTGAAGAGTTCCTATTAGGTTGTTTCCTCCTGAGCCTTCATATGAGGACTTCTATTAGGAACTTGTGTTCCTAATTATGTTAGGATAGTCTTTAGCAGGGTAGGTTAGCTACCAAATGAGATCTGAGGTAGTTCCGCCTTGCATCATGGGATATAGGGTTGCCTCGAGCTGGTAAAAGGAGTTCCTAAGCTAAAGCAAGTGCCGAGTCAGAGCCGAGGATCGGCTCCGAACCCATCCAGCAAGAAAGAAGGCGAGAGAAGACAACTAACATGGAACGTTATGGTAGGTACATAACTTCTAATTTTCTCTTCTCAGGGGGTCTCAACCCCCTCCTGACAAAAGGTCTAGACTAGAGGAAGAATCTGCTTCCTCTGAACAACTGTTTATTTCTTCGGATTCCTCTGAGGACCAAGACTATTCCTTCTCTCCTTATGAAGATTCTGATGCTGAGGACTCTATTCCCTCAGCTTCCCCTCCAGAAGATTACTCTTTTGGGGAAACTTACTATGAGGGAACATTTTCACTGGGAAGGTCAGGATTACTCTGATTCCAAGAAAAGGCTCAGAGAGTTTCTTTTACTCCCCCAACACAGACCTCTAGCCATCCCTCCTGTTTTGGACATTGTGGATGATGTCTATTTAGAATCCAGTTTCAACCCTGACTCTCTGCCTCCTGCTCCGGCCAAGCCTGACAGATACTACAGAGTACCTGATTCCCACAAATTTCTTTACAAAAGCCCAGTAGCTGACCCAGAGACTATCTCCCAGGGTCCCAAGGGGGCTAGGGCTTCCATGGCTAAAAATCCAGTACTGAAAGGGATTCAAGAGCACTAGACAGATGGGGGAAATAGGTTTATACCTCAGCCACTTTAGCTGTGCGAGCTCTAAACTGTCAATTTCATATGCTTAAGTATCAGCAATTTCTGATCTCTCAGTTAAAACAAAAGATAACCACCCTCCCTCAACAATCTGAATTGAAAGAAGTACAGGATTTGTTGCACGCTACCGAGCAGGTAGGCAAACATACCTTGCAATGTGGGTTTGATTCTTTAGAGGCCTTCTGCAGAGCAGCTGTTACTGGATCAGTTATACGTAGGCATGCCTGGTTAAAGGAACAAAGTCTGCCTGATCATGTTAAAGCAAAACTATTCGATGCTCCCTTAAAGCAGGATGTTCTTTTTGGTGTTAAAGCAGAAGAAGTTTTAAAGAAAATGGAAGATAAGGCAAAATCAATGCAGACAGTCAAAGATTTCCTACAAGTACAACCCCCTCGCTTCAGCAGAAACTGGCCAACAAAAAATTGGTCCTTTCCAGCCACTGACAGGCCTCAGAGGGGTAAATACAGGCGCCCAAGGGGCAGAGGACAACCACAAGCTCAGTATAAACCTCGCCAATGGGGCACTCCAACCCAGAAGGGAGGAGAAGACAGGCCTCAATCCACCAGAAGGCAAACTCAATGACTTGCACCTCAACTGGCCAAACAAAGCTCTTTTGTCAGCCCCCCAGGGGGGAAAGCTAGCACTATTTGCAGACAACTTGCACATGGTCACAAAGGACAAATGGGTACTAGACATAATTTTACGAGGATACAGATTCCACTTTCACACCTTGCCAATAAAAAGAGGAATGCCAAACCTGCAACAAAATCAAAGGGCAGAGGCTCGAAAACAAATTACAGCTCTCATGGCCATGAGAGCCATTCAAAGGGTACCAACTCAAGAGCAAGGCCAAGGATTTTACTCAAGACTCTTCCTAGTACTCAGAAAAAGAAAATGCTTGGAGACCAATTCTGGGCCTTTCAATTCTAAACACTTACTTACAAGTTCCCAAATTCAAGATGCTAACACTATAGCAGCTACTTCCCATGTTGGGCAAGGAAGCATGGCTGGTTACGTTGGACCTCATGGAGGCATACCTGCATGTCCCTATCAGACAAAGTTGCAGAAGATACCACCATTTCTTTGCAGGTTCAACCCATTTTCAATTCTCTACACTGCCCTTTGGCTTATATACTGCTCCCAGAATATTCACAAAATGCTTGGCACCAGCAATTGCATACTGCAGACAACGAGGAACTCAAATATATCCATACCTGGACGACTGCCTCATTCAAGCAGAAAGAAAAGACATTCTATTACAACATCTGGCTTTTGTAAAGCATCTACTGAATTGTCTGGGGTACACAGTAAACGAAAAGAAGTCAAAACTAGTACCCTCACAAAAAATGACATTCCTGGGTGCCAGCTTGGACACAACGGCCCAGAAGGCTCATCTTACACCAGACAAGCAATTACAACTGACTCAATATTTCAAAACAATGGCAACAAAGACCCAATTAACTGCAAGAAAAATTCTGCAGGCTTTGGGCTTCATGGCATCTTGCATTCTGATAATACCATTTGCAAAACTGCATATGAGGAAATTACAGTGGTACCTAAAAAGCGTATGGTCTCAACACAGCCACAGCTTGGACACAGTGATATCTCTCATTCCCTGCCTTCAACAGGAATTTCTATGGTGGGCACAGGCATGTCACCTCAACAAGGGTCAGCCTTTCACCTTGCCCCCACCCAGGCAAATAATCACAACAGATGCTTCAGACGATGCCTGGGGGGCACACATGGCAGGGCAATGCATTCAAGGCCTATGGACTGCAGAACAATGAAAACTGCACATAAACCAAAAGGAGATGCTAGCTGTACAGAAAGCTCTGACAGCCTTCAAGGATCTACTACAGCCTGGACAACTTGCAATAAAGACTGACAACACCACAGTTATGTGGTACATAAACAAACAAGGGGGCACACATTCCTACCCTCTTTGCAGGCAAGCAGTAATCTTATGGAACACAGCTCTGGCCTACCAAGTCCAGTTACAAGCTCAATTCCTGCCAGGACAGAAAAACACATTGGCAGACGACCTAAGCAGAAACATCAAAGATCCCCATGAGTGGAAGCTAGACCCACACATATTTACAATGATAACTCAAAGATGGGGCCTACCAAATATAGACCTGTTTGCCAGTCCTCAAAACTACCAGCTGACAAAATTTTGTACAAGGACATTCCACCATCAAGCTTGGAAAGTGGACGCTCTCTCCTTCCGTTGGAAAAACCTGACAGTATATGCCTTTCCTCCATTACCTCTTCTCACAAAGGTTCTTTTGAAGGTCAAAAAGGAGAAACCTCGAATGATTCTTATAGCCTCAGACTGGCCACGCCAGCACTGGTACCCTCTATTGAAGAATATGGCTCACATCCCACCATGGATATTGCCTCAAATACTTCATTTGCTCACGCAGCAAGACAAGCAGATTCTACACAGCCAGATAAAAACCTTAAACCTGACTGCATGGCATATCAATTAAGCATCCAACCAGCCCCTCTTTCACAAGCAGTGCTGGATGTTATTCTAGAAGCCAGGAGGCCAAGCACCAGGAAGGCTTACTCGGACAAATGGAAAAGGTTTTCTGCTTGGAACCAAGCTCAAGGCCAAGACACAACTCAGCCTCATATGCCTCACATTCTGCAGTATTTAGCTGAGATGTGTCATAAAGGACTTTCCTTCTCCACAATTAAAATCCATGCTTCAGCTATTTCAGCTCACTACGACACGACTCCACCTTTATTTTCAAATCCTCTCCTAAGGCATTTCCACAGAGGGGCGAAAAACATTAGACCACCTAAGAGAGCTCCTACACCAACATGGGACCTCAACTTTGTTCTGGAAAAACTAACGCTACCTCCCTTTGAACCAGCTTTTTCTGCAGACTTTCAGTTCCCATCTTGGAAGACTGCCCTGCTCCTGGCAATAACTTCTGCTAGGAGAGTTTCAGAATTGTAGACACTTATGGCAGTGGAACCTTTCCTCATTTTTCATCAAGACAGAGTTTCTCTACGAACTAATCCTTCCTTCATGCCTAAGGTGGTTTCCAGTATAGCTCTAAATCAAACCATCCACCTACCCACTTTCTACCCCAATCCCCAGAACAAAGGTGAGAGACTCCTGCATTCCTTGGGCATTCACAGGCAGCTTCGTTACTACTTGGATAAAACTAAGGCTTTCAGAAAAACTGACCAGCACTTTGTTTCCTATGCTACAGCCTGTCAAGGGAAGGCCATATCCAAGCAAACCATTTCTAAATGGATAGGCCATTGCATCTGATTCTGCTATACCCATCATGGGAAACCAGTTCCTCCTATCATTAGATCCCACTCTACCAGAGCAACAGCTACCTCTACAGCCTTTCTCAGGGGTGTTCCTACCAAGGAAATCTTAGAAGCTGCAACTTGGAGTTCAGTGCACACCTTCACCAAACACGATCACTTACCTCTTTATTCTAAGTCCAAGGCAGGCTTCGCCACTGCATTTCTGCAGGGCCTCATTGCCTTCTCTAACCCTCTATGATGCCTCCACCCTACCTTAGCTTTGGGACTCAACCCAAGTGTAATGACTGCAGCAGGGTAACATGATGAACATAGTACAGTTTTGTACCTACCATAAATGTAGATGTTCAAGTGTTCACCCTGCTGCAGTCCAGGTTACCCTCTCTCCAACCCCTCTGATCTACTGGCTAAACCTCTGCTATGCCTTACTGATGTATTTGCTTATAGCTGAAGGGATTTTGTGTGTGCACAGTGTTCAGACCATTTGGTACTGATTTGGATCACCTTTTTGGGGGCACCTGACATCTGGGGCAAGAAAAACTGAAGAAAATGGCGTCTGTTGCAATATATGTACCCCTGGCGCATTGACGTCAGGGATGAGGCGACTGCAACCGACGTCGGACCAAGGCTTTGGAAATCCGGCCGACTGCGGGACCGCCTGACGGCAGGATAACCCAAGTGTAATGACTGCAGCAGGGTGAACACTCGAACATCTACATTTATGGTTGGTACAAAACTGTACTTTTCCTACACGATGCCAGATGCTTACAGTCCAGGTGCAGGATGTGTGTTGTCCTGTATTATTTTGGTAGCCTTTTGGATGCTTCTTGCAGAATACAGATGTATCAATAGAAGACTGGAACCTGTTCCCTTCTCTGCAACCTCACCACTCTTTGTAGCGCCTTCCTTTCTGTATCTGTGCAGCTTCCAAATCACACTGTGAAGTTGCAGGTGAGGATGCTCTCTATTGCACCTCTATAGGAAGTGCAGAGAATATGAGGAGGAAGCTTAGCTTTTTTTCAGCCTTTTTAAAAAGTGGAGGTGCTGATGAGCTTTCTTGACCAGTTAGCTGGTGTTCCTGACCAGAAGAGATCCTCTGATATGTGTATACCCAGGAATTTTGTACTCTTAACCCTTTCCACACACTCACCATTAATTCTAAGCACTGGGTGGTTTGTTCTCCTTTTCCTGAAGTTGATGATAATCTTTTTGGTCTTGTTTACATTCAGGTCAAGGTTGTTCCCCTCGCACCAACTGATCAGAGATGCCACCTCCACTCTGTACACCCTTTCATCCTCCTTTGTGATGAGCCCCACGACTCTGGTGTCGTCAGCAAACTTGATATGGTTTGACTTGTGCTTAGCATAGCATTTGTAGGTCAGGATGGTGTGTAACAGTGGGCTAAGAACACATCCCTGTGGAACCCCCAGTGTTAGTCATAATGCACTTCGATGTGTTCTTGCCTTAACATACCCTTTGGTCTGTCAGACAGAAAGCCCAGGATCCAGTTATACAGATGTTTACAGATTCCTAAATCTGCCAGTTTTCTGTCCACTGTATTGAATGCAGAGCTGAAGTCTATGAACAGCATCCTCATATAGTTGTCGTTGCTCTCTAAATGCTCAAGAGAGATGTGTAGTGCTACTGATATGGCATCAGCCGTGGATCGGTTAGCTCTGTAGAAGACTGCATATGGGCAAAACCACGAGGTAGGCATGATGAAAGATGCTTTTTTGATCAGATTAGTGAGGCTTCACTATATCTAGGCATTTCATTTCATGTGTCCCAGCTCAAAGGAATCATAGGTTGATACTAGGCTATCAGCCCTAGGGCCTATACAAGCCTAGCCATAACAATTCCCTGGCTATTTCTTCCCACACTATTTACTTCCCTGGACCCCTGTCTAGCACGGTGACTGACGTGATCCCCGGGGTGAATTTCCTTTCTCCCATCCAATCGTCAAGGTTCCTTTTCAAGAGGGCCAAAGAGGCACACTGCTTGACATGTAAAGAACAAAATGCACTCTTAGTTCATAGGTTAGTACTAGGCTAACTGCCCATGCGAGCCATTGTAAGCCTAGCCAATTATCCCTTGTGAGACTCAAACCCTGCACCTTGTAAGGCAAACACCTTAACCATTAGGCCACCCTCCCAACCCTCCTTAATTACAACCTTTTGCTCTCCAAACATACAAAAATAACTGGGCAAATACATCTCAGGAAAAATCCTAAACCTTCCAAACTATATTGCATATTTGGAAGTTATACATATGTCCTCCCCTTATTCCTGTGTAAATTGCCTTTCCCTTCTCTCTTTTCAATCTTATGTAACGTCTTCTGAATGATTCTTGGTTATCATGCAATTTTGTATGCCATATTACTTACCCCTTTTTAACAGCTTCTGTTCTAGACTCATCTTTAGAGTGGTTCTTTCACTCACGACATTCCTATTACTTTGTTTTCCCGTACTCTGATGTCAATCCCTGATAGGGAAGACGGTCACTTCTCTGTAGTCCAAACTTCTGTTTGGTCTAATCCTTTCTTTTACCTTTCTTATCTAGTTATTTGTATCCAGTACTCTTGGTTGCTTTGTCAAGTTTCTTCAGTAAATTCAAGCCCCCTTTTGTTTGCTATAAAATCTCCTTTTCCCCAGTCCCTTGTTTGTTTACATCTTACAATACTTTTTGCTACATTATGAATGTATGTTTTATGGTGGTGGTTCTTAATTTATTTTTATTTATTGATATTTGATTACCAACTGGGTAGGAGGCCTTTTTCAATTTAGGCCTGGAGAGAAAAGCTCCAACGTATTACAAAACATTTTAAGAACAATTTTACAGTCTTTAAAAATAATACAAAAAAAACCCTACAGTTGAAATAATTATACCAAATTAGACATAATTTGAAGACATTGGTTAAGAATAGGTACAAGTTCTATGATAATGATTTAATAGTTATAGAAAATTTAGCCTGCTTATAGAGAATTAAAGATAAGTTAGTGTAATACAAACAAGAATTGCAGTACATAATGAGAGAAAAGCAGGTTTATGGTATCTTTAGAGAGAAAGACGGGGAAGAGAAATTGATAGAAGTAAGAAAGTGAGTAAGGAAGGGAGAGTACAGAGGTGTTTGCTATGAAGAGGTAGTTCACATTTAGAGATAGAGTTTATCGTGGTGTTGAGCAAGAACAGAGCCAGCTTTTGGCTAGGAAGTCTCTCAGAGTGGTTTTGGATGATGGAAGGAGGGTATTGACTCGATGGACAGATGTAAGGAGTTCCAGGACTTAGTAACATGGTATGAGTACAGACAGTGCCCAGCAGGTTTGATAGGTTTGTGGGCAGACAAGAGTTTTTCGTTACTGAATCATAATGACTGACTGGGAACATTGTTGTGTAGAATGTAATTTAGTGCTGGACAAGCAGCTGGATTCTGGATAAATTTTTTTTGTTGTTGTTGTAAGAAGCTGTTTATATGTTAGTTGATGGGAGTAGTTATAACCAGTTTAGGCTTTTTAGTGCTATATAGTGGTGGATTTTGAAAAGGGGTATTTGCTGCAAATTTAGCATTGTTGTAGCATTGTTCAAGTTATGATTTTTGTGATGCCTAAAGGTTAGTAAGGAGAGGAATAGCCTAAGGAAAGGAAGCACCTAGATTCTCCTGAAGCAGTTCTCATTAAGAACTCTCATCTTGATCAAGCAGAGTTTCCCCTAAATGTTCCAGTGAAGACACCTCCTTTGGCTGTTTCCTGAAACTGATGATGCATTGGGAAGGGTAGAACACTGAAGCCCCTTGCCTGGTGGAGTTGGTCTTTCGTGAAGCGTTTGGCCTTAGCCTATCCATATCTTGACTGGTACCCACCCGGGAGGACTTGGAGAGGACCTGATGTGGTGGAACCTATTCCCTGCCAACCCGACAAGATGCCGAGTTGTTCTTGCTGGGTTAGTAGTCCCTTCACAGCGGCGTGTGCAGTTTCCTCATTTTTGCCTTTTTGATGCTTATTGAGTGGCCTTTTTTTACTGTTTTCATGGGGTGGAGACTTTATCCAAAGGCTAGCAGCTCCTTTTATTATGTGCCCACCTGCACGTTAGACTACTAATGCTACAATACTACAAGTAATGCTGGAGGTGGGGAGTTCCCAATGAGCATTGTTTTAAAGTTTATTACTGGAGCTTTCCTTGAATGGATGGTTATGCTATCAGTTACATTTGAAGATGAAGTGCTTTGCTTTGTATCCTATATCTTTGTTTTTAAGCTACAGTGTAAATGAGCCAGGAAATTCATAAGCACCGCATACAGTAGTGAGCTTGCATTGTGCAGACAAACCGCAACCCAAGTCATAAAAATGCATTGCAGAACTGATCTGCCTTGCACCAGGCAGCAATGCAAGTACATTATAGTTTCATAGTTTAGTACTAGGCTATCTGCCCTGGGGCATTTGTAAGCCTAGCCATAGTGATGTGGCTTTCGCCACCCCATAAAATGGTACAAAATGCACAGAATAGATTTAGAATACTGTGCCTCTGTCTAGTAGTGACACAGTGAAGGTCCCCTTATATAATGGAATTAGTTTACTGTGCCCCTATCTAGTAGTGACACAGATGTGACCCCTGGGGTAAACTTACAATCTCCCATCCACTCATCAAGATTTCTCTTGAAGAGAGTCAGTGAGGGGCTCTGCCTAACATGAACTGGGATCTTGTTCCAGAGCATGGGAAGCCTCTGGGTTATGAATCTATCACTCCAGCATGTCCTATTCATACTTGTGCCGAGGTTTAAGTCTTTAGCTCTCATGGTTCTGATGGATTTGAGGTGGAGCATGTCCATCAGTTCCTGATTGGACATGGCCTTGTACGTCAGGCAGAGATCACCTCTGAGCAGGCGGTATGCTACTGAATAGAGCTGGAGTTTCTTTAGTCTGGCAGAATAAGACATATGTTGGAGACCCTTGATTCCCTTGGTGAGGTACTTTTGTGGTCTCTCCAGCTGTTGCAAATGCCGTGTGAGGTACATACCAAATGGGGCATTGTACTCAATCATGGGTCTGATGAGGGAGGAGTATAGGGGTACAATGACATCCTTGGATCTGGATGTGAATCCCTTCATGATAAGGTGTGCAAGGTAGAAGGTTTTTCTAGCCACTTTGGCAACGTGGGTGTCAACTGAGAGGTCGCTGTCGACTTGGGTTCCTAGGTCTCTGATTACTTTTTCTGTACTCAGAGGGTTGCTGTGTATGTGATAATTTGTGGGTACTTTGTTTTTCCCAAAGGGGATGACTATACATTTTTTGGCATTTAGTTTAAGGCCATGACTCCGGCACCAGTTGTTCGTTTCTGTGAGGCCTTTTTGTAGGATGTATGTGTCTGCTGGTGTATCGACTATGGCACCTAGTTTGCAGTCATCTGCGAACTTTGTCAGCCACAACCCTCCCATGTTTGCTTTAACATCTGAGAAATAAATGCCAAACAAGAGGGGTCCCAGGACAGATCCCTGTGGGACACCACTTGTGACTGGCTTTGAGTCTGACATTGCTCCAGCGATTTTAACTTTATAGGTTCTGTCCTTTAGCCAGTTTGCAACCCATCTAGTGACATAAGGGTTTACATTTAAGCTGTTGAGCTTATCTATGATGCCTGAGTGGGGTATTGTGTCGAAGGCCTTAGCCAAGTCCAGGTAGGCTGTATGGACTGCTTTGCCCTCATCAATGGCTCTAGTGACTGTTTCGAAAAAGTCAACCAGGTTCAAAAGGCAGGATTTGCCCTTTACAACGCCGAACTGGGTGGGGTCAAGTGTCTGTATGTCCCCAATGTCTCTGTTTGAGTTCCATAATGATTCTTTCCATAGCTTTGCAGACCAGGCTGGTTAAGCTTATGGGGCGGTAGTTCCCAGGGTCTGTAGAGGTACCCCCTTTGTGGAGTGGGACCACTGTTGCTGTACGCCAGTGTTCAGGTACATATCCTGTAGTAAGGCTAAGGTTAAATAGCATTTTTATGTGCGGGTTTAGCTCCTCTTTGAGTTCACGTAGCACGCAACCTGGGATACCGTCAGGTCCAATTGATGCTGTGTTTTTAGCTTTGCTGAGGGCGAGACATCTGAGATGACAGGGAGATTACATTCAGCTGGGATAAGTATTTCTTCTTTTGGGGGTGAGAGAGGGGAGAAATTTGCACTGAACCTGTCAGCCAGAATGTTGGCAATATCTGTGGGTTCAGTGTATTTTTTGTTGTTGTGAACTGACTCTGAGCATATCTGAGGGTTTCCGCCCAGGTTTCTAACATAGCTGAAGAAGGCTTTGTGGTTATCTTTAGTGTCCTTAGCGATTTTTCTCTCAAAGTTGGGCTTTAATGTTTTTATGAGAGAACATAGTTTTCTGCTAGTGTTGATCAGAGATGTCTTCCCTTTATGGGATTTTGCTCTGTCGTGCAGTAGCTTCCTTCTTTTGTTATACAATTTGTTAATGGCTGAGGTCCACCAGACAGGATGCTTGCCTTTGGTGGAGAGGGACTTGGATTTATTTGGGATTGCATGATCCATGCATTCTTGGAGATGTCTATAGAAAGCATTTGTGAAGGATTCAGCATTGTGGGATGTGGTATCCACTGGCCCAGTGGGCTTAAAGGATACCATCTCAGTCTTAAGAAGAGTGAAGTTTGCTTTTGAGAAGTTTTTCACTGTGGTCTTTTGTGCTGGGGGTGGAGGTGGGATATGTATATCCAGGGTGATTAGTTTGTGGTCAGATCTCACTAGTGAGGGGTATACCTCCGGTGTGGAGCATTTTGTCCCCATGTTTGTGATGATCACGTGTAGTATATTATCTCCCCTAGTGGGAGAGGTGACTAGTTGTTCCAGTGCATTTGAATTTATGAATTCCAGGAACCTTTGGGCTAGGGTGTTAGGGCTAGAATAATGTACCCAATCTATGTTAGGGTAGTTGAAGTCTCCCAGTATGATGGTATTTTGTGATACATTCATATCCTCCAATGTCTTCAGGAAGGCTGAGTGGGGTTCCTGAGATTGGGAGGGTGGTCTGTAACATGCTACCAGTTGTATAGCAGTTTTGCCTATGGTTAGTTGCACCTGTATGGTCTCCGATGCTTCATGTGTTGCTACTAACTTGGAGGTGTGGGTGTCCTTGATGAATATGGACACTCCCCCTCCCTTTGTGGTTCGGCCCGGGTTTTGGGGCCGAAAAGCATGATATGAGGTATAGCCTGGTAGCGCTGGGGTGCTCTCAGGAGCCTTGAACCAGGTTTCAGTTACTGCACAGACGTCTATGTTCTCCATACTGAGGAGTGCATCGAGTGCCTGCATCTTGAGATTTAGACTTCTGGCATTGAAGCAGCATTACCCTTAGTTTTTTTCCATTTTTTTCCATTTTTGTTTTCTAAGGAGGTGGGTTTGTCTTTTGAGCCTTGCCTAAAAAAGGCACTATGGGGGTGGCAAGAGCCTTAGCCATTATCCGGAAGCCCAGTGGTGACAGGTGCAAGACGTCCCTTGCGAAGCAGCGTGGCTTGTCCAACATGTCATCCCAGGCAGACAGACATTGGATCCCCTTAGAATGACACCAATACTTGAGCCAATTATTAAAGCTGATCATCTTGTCTTTGTATTGTGGCATCATTCTTGGTGAGGGCAAGATGCTGCTCAGGGTCATATCAGCCTGGGCTACATAATCAGAGAGCTCCTCTATGCCTCTTTTCATGTAGTCCAGGGAGGTACGTCTCAGGTCATTCACGCCAGCATGGACAATGACGGAGTCATATTTGTACTTGCTTTGGAGTGACCTGAGTGCGTGTGTTATGTGGCGGATCCTAGCTCCCGATAGGCAGCTCACAGTCACCCTCTCCTTGTTCAGCCTGGTAAGCGGGACATCAGTGTGTCTGACTATAGAGTCACCTATTACTAGTGTATCAGGCATGGTGTTTGGCCTTAAGGGCTGTGATTGATTGACACACTGATTTATTGAAGTATGTGTTGCATGTGTTTTGTTTTGAGGTGGTGGATTTTTGGATGTCTGCTTTGGGAGCCTCTGTTGTTTTGGTAAGTTTTTATTAGAGCCTCCGAGTATGTCTTTGTGTTTTTATGTGTTTGGTTTGCAGTTGTGGTAGGTCTATGTGGGACTGGGTTTGTTGTGTGTGTGGTTACCATCTCCTCCTGTCTGGTCATGCCAGCCCTGAGTTGAGAGAGTTCAGCCTCCAGTTTGGCTATATAGTTGCATCTCTCACATGTATTTGTGTTTGTTGGGAGGAGGATAGGGTTGTCTGTGTACATGAGACAATTGTAGCATTGTCTCAAGATACCCAGATTAACCAGCTGAACTGGAGAGGATGCCAGTAATCTACCACTCGACATGCTAGAACAGTATAAGGGAGTGCTGTGCCTTTAAGGGAAGTGGATATTCACAGGGGTGGTAGGTGGATGTAGTGCTTACTTAGTATGAGAGTGCTTACTTAGTAGAGAAGTTTTGAGAACAAGTGCTAGGCTTATAATATAGCGAGTAGTCTGATTATACTAAGAGTAGAGCTTCCTTAAGGGAAAATTTGAAGAGCAGACTAGGCGGAGCCAGAAGAAGTTTAACCGGCGCTGTGCTATGCACACAATCCGCAAAGCCGCACAAACGCAGATTTTAAACATTGTACTGTTGTCCCATTTTGTACCTTCTGGACAACGTTGGCACTTGTACTGGTAGTGTGTAGCCCAATCAGTCTATTGGACTGATAGCCTGGGGTCATTTGAGTGGCTGTCAGTAGCCCATAACAAGTTCTGTTTCAAGTGTCATATACATGCCCCCATAATATATGGAGCAGCACTTTGAGATTCAGGGGTACCAGAACAAATTATGTTTCATATGCCGTGTACATTCCCATAGTACACAGAGTATCACTTTGAGATGCAGGGGTACTGGAAGAAAAACAACAAGGTTTACGTTTGAAACTGCATTGGTGCTACTAGAGTCTAAAACACAGGTTTATTACTCCGGAAAGTAATGGGAATAACTCATTTGGCTAAATAAGTGTTTACAGTATTTGTAGCATCAGTCACAGTAACTTGCCAGCAAGTTGTCAATCCATTGCAGTGTCACTACCTACTTTGTATCTGACAGCTTCTTTTACAAATGGGCCACATGTAATAGTCTACAGTTTCAGGCCTTCATTCCAACTCTTTACCAAAAGTTACTCCACTAGGCTGAATGCAGTAAAGACCCTGACTAGGCTAATGAGCTTGAGTCGTGGATCTTCAGGCAAATTAATTTACAGTTGAGGAGCAGACTTCCTGAGCTCCTACTGTTTATCTGCAATCTTATACTGAGAGTAATTGACAATTTCTATGCACCAGTCACTTTGCATAAGTCTTAAAGGCACATTATAAAATTTCCCTATATTCAGCATGTTACATAGGGAAGGTAGTCAAGCAAGGTGTTTCTGTCTTTTTCTGTCAGCCAGTCAGTGGCACACCTGCATGATGGATCATTACCAAGTCAGTGGACTACCTGTATGATGGAATCACCAGGGAGCACTATGCGGTTGGTGACAGATTGTGGGCTTTTTGGATATTGGAGTAACTAGGGAGTTGTCTTGATCCATTAGCATCATGGCAAATGATTAATGAAGTAGGTTTTGGTGTTCTGCAGTAGTCTGTATTCTTAGAAAACCTGCTGCTTTATGCTGTGAGGTTTGTGTGTATAGTTTTAGTATGTTGTATTGGTTTACAGTGAATTCTATAAGGCTGTGTTATGTAGATGTCCTTCTATTCTCATGTTGCAGTTTTCATAACTGTAGGGAGGTTGCTGTCTGCAGCACCGGACATTTGGTCAGTATACCAAAGTCTTAGGAGCAGGAGTACATGCAGCGTTTGATGTCAGAGCCGTAAGCCAATGTTGGCTGTAAAAGTGACATCTGCACATACCCGTTTCTGAACTTTTCTGCTGCAGTGATCTTTAGACCTCGGATCGCCAGCTTCGGGAAGCAGTTTGCTTATTTGACTCTGCCGTCCGCTACAGATAAATACCCTTTGGGTTTTTTTTTTTATCTATTCCTTAGCTTTTCAGACGTACATGTCAACTAGAAAGGTGAAGTGCGCTTGTGGAAGACAAATTCTACACAAGGACACACATAAGTGCTTATTCTGTTTAGGGGAGACCCACAACCATATGTCTTGCAACATTTGTAAATAGTTTCTAAAACACTTAGCAGACGTCTGGCTGCATTAAAAGTTTATCTAGAAAACTAGAGACTCTGGCGTTGGGTATGGAGGGTGTGGTAGGTACTTCTGACGAGCCGCCTCGGAAGAAGGCCAGAAAAGTTAGGCAGACACTCATGCTACACCTCAGGAGTCCGGTGAGACTCTCGAGGGAGATGTTAGCCCAGGGTCACATCGGACGTCTGTTTCTCAGCTAGAACCGGGAGCTATGATGGAAGCTGGTTCGGTGGACACGCTGACTATGTCTGCTGAGGTAGATTGGCCATCGGCTCCTGATGGCAAGGGGGAACCACTGCTCATGGCATTGGAATGGCCTGCTCATGCTCTGCCATCCTCCCAGATGTCAACTTTTAAATCGACCCATCTGCCTACTCCTCTGAAGAGAAAACAGAAATCAAAACATACAGAAGAGCAACCTGCACCTGAGTGGAAAGTTTTTTCCCAAACTCTTCTCAGAGCATTCCAGATCCTCCAGTCGCAGGTACCTCAATCTGCTCCTTCTCCAGTGCAGGCCTTTGAAAAATCGGAGGAAGAATACTCCTCCTCTGAAGATTCCCTTAATTACTGCTCTCAAACTGAATCCCCCAAGGACGTCATTACCTCTGAGGAAGAGGACTCAAATCAGTCCTGAATCTCCAGGGGAAAAATTTTCTTTTGGCGATACCATCTTGCTCATGAGAGAACACTTCAAATGGCAGGCCTCAGATGTTTCAGAAACAAAAAAAGAGGTATTTTGAATTATTGCAAATGGATCAGCCCTCCCCTTCTGCAGTCCCTCCATTGCTTCCGGCATTTAAAGATGCATTTTTGGCTGCTTCACAGGCCCCTGACTCTCAGCCCCCAGCTTCCAAATGTCCAGACAGGTTCAATAAAGTCCCTCAGGATACGAAGTACGTGTTCAAGAACCCCCCTGCAGTCATAGCAGTCTCAGGTGACAAATCCTCTAGACAGCTGCCTTCAACCTCTCTATTCTACACTGACAAGGACAGCAAGTTTACAGATAGGCTAGGAAAAAAGGTCTAGACCTCTTCCACGCTTGCCATCAGAGCCCTTAAAACTGTCAAACCCACATGGCCAGGTTTGTTTTA